>NW_028163490.1:113393-222110 GCF_964263955.1 Coregonus lavaretus
TACCATATCTTTTAATTTATTCATATATATAACCATATCTTTAATTTATTCATATATATAACCATATCTTTTAATTTATTCATATATATAACCATATCTTTTAATTTATTCATATATATAACCATATCTTTTTAATTTATTCATATATATAACCATATCTTTTAATTTTCATATATATAACCAGTATCTTTTAATTGATTCATATATATAACCATATCTTTTAATTTATTCATATATATAACCATATCTGTTTAATTATTCATATATATAACCATATCTTTTCATTTATTCATTTTTTTAACCATACCTTTTAATTTATTCATATATATAACCATATCTTTTATTCATTTATAACCATATCTTTTTAATTTATTCATATATATAACCATATCTTTTTATTTATCTATCTACACCCCCCAACACATCCACCCAACCCCTCCACCAACATAACCTCACATAACAACACCCCCACCCCTCACATAACCACCACATCCCCACCCCTCACATTACACACACATCACCCCCACACCTACACCATCACCACCCCACACCTAACCAACACATCCACCCAACCCCTCACATTACACACCCACATCCACCCAACCCCCTCACATTAACACACACCTCAACCACCAACCCCTCACATTAACACACACATCCACCCAACCCCCTCACATTAACAAACCCATCCACCCAACCCCTCACATTAACACACACATCAACCCAACCCCCTCACTTAACACACACATCCACCCAACCCCTCACATTAACACACACATCCACCCAACCCCTCACATTAACACACACATCCACCCCTCACATTAACACACACATCAACCCAACCCCTCACATTATCACACACATCCACCAACCCCTCACATTAACACACACATCCACCCCTCACATTAACAAACACATCCACCCAACCCCTCACATTAACACACACATCCACCCAACCCCTCACATTAACACATACAACTCCCAACCCCTCACATTAACACACACATCAACCCCTCACATTAACACACACATCCACCCAACCCCTCACATTAACACACACATCCACCCACCCCCTCACATTAACACACACATCACCCCTCACATTAACACACATCCACCCCTCACATTAACACACACATCCACCCCTCACATTAACACACACATCCACCCAACCCCCTCACATTAACACACACATCCACCCCTCACATTAACACACACATCCACCCACCCCCTCACATTAACACACACATCCACCCAACCCCTCACATTAAACACACATCAACCCCTCACATTAACACACACATCAACCCCTCACATTAACACACACATCCACCCAACCCCTCACATTAAAACACACATCCACCCAACCCCTCACATTAACACACACATCCACCCAACCCCTCACATTAACACACACATCAACCCCTCACATTAACAAACACATCCACCAACCCCCTCACATTAACACACACATCCACCCAACCCCTCACATTAACACACACATCCCACCCCAACCCCTCACATTAACACACACATCCACCCAACCCCTCACATTAACAAACACATCAACCCAACCCTCACATTAACACACACATCAACCCAACCCCCTCACATTAACAAACACATCCACCCAACCCCTCACATTAACACACACATCACCCAACCCCCTCACATTAACACACACATCCACCCAACCCCTCACATTAACACACACATCCACCCAACCCCTCACATTAACACACACATCCACCCCTCACATTAACACACACATCAACCCAACCCCTCACATTAACACACACATCCACCCAACGCCTCACATTAACACACACACAAATCAACCCCTCACATTAACAAACACATCCACCCAACCCCTCACATTAACACACACATCCACCCAACCCCTCACATTAACACACACATCCACCCAACCCCTCACATTAACACACACATCCACCCAACCCCTCACATTAACACATACATCCACCCAACCCCTCACATTAACAAACACATCCACCCAACCCCTCACATTAACAAACACATCAACCCAACCCCTCACATTAACACACACATCCACCCAACCCCTCACATTAACACATACATCCACCCAACCCCTCACATTAACAAACACATCCACCCAACCCCTCACATTAACAAACACATCAACCCAACGCCTCACATTAACACACACAACAACCCCTCACATTAACAAACACATCCACCCCTCACATTAACACACACATCCACCCAACACCTCACATTAATAAACACATCCACCCAACCCCCTCACATTAACACACACATCCACCCAACCCCTCACATTAACACACACATCCAGCCAACCCCTCACATTAACACACACATCCACCCAACCCCTCACATTAACACACACATCAACCCCTCACATTAACAAACACATCCACCCAACCCCTCATATTAACACACACATCCACCCAACCCCTCACATTAACACACACATCCACCCAACCCCTCACATTAACAAACACATCCACCCCTCACATTAACACACACATACACCCAACCCCTCACATTAACCCATACATACTCCCGACCCTCACATTAACACACACATACACCCCTCACATTAACCCATACATACTCCCAACCCCTCACATTAACACACACATACACCCAACCCCTCCGATACACACACACATACAGTGCATTCGTTAAGTATTCAGACCCCTTTACTTTTTCCACATTTTATTATATTACAGCCTAATTCTAAAATGGATTTTAAAAAAATTGTTCCTCATCAATGTACACACAATACCCCATAATGGCAAAGCAAAAACAGGTTTTAGAAATGTTTGCAAAAAATTAAGAATTACAAATAAATACCTTATTTACATAAATATTCAGACCCTTTGCTATGAGACTCGAAATTGAGCTCATGTGCATCCTGTTTCCATTGATCATCCTTGAGAGGTTTCTACAACTTGATTGGAGTACACCTGTGGTAAATTCAATTGATTGGACATGATTTGGAAAGGCACACACCTGTCTATATAAGGTCCCACAGTTGACAGCGCATGTCAGAGCAAAAACCAAGCCATGAGGTCGAAGGAAATGTCCGTAGAGCTCCGAGACAGGATGGTGTCGATGCACAGATCTGGGGCAGGGTACCAAAAACATTCTGCAGCATTGAAGGTCCCCAAGAACACAGTGGCCTCCATCATTCTTAAATGGAAGAAGTTTGGAACCACCAACTCTTCCTAGAGCTGGCCGCCCGGCCAAATTGAGCAATCGAGGGAGAAGGGCCTTGGTCAGGGAGGTGATCAAGAACCCTATGGTCACTCAGACAGAGCTCCAGAGTTCCTATGTGGAGATGGGAGAACCTTCCAGAAGGACAACCATCTCTGCAGCACTCCACCAATCAGGCCTTTATGGTAGAGTTGCCAGTTAGAAGCCCCTCCTCAGTAAAAGGCACATGACAGCCCGCTTGGAGTTTGCCAAAAGGCACCTAAAGGACTCTCAGACCATGAGAAACAAGATTCTCTGGTCTGATGAGACCAAGATTGAACTCTTTGGCCTGAATGCCAAGCGTCACGTCTGGAGGAAACCTGGCACCATCCCTATGGTGAAGCATGTTGGTGGCAGCATCATGCTATGGGGATGTTTTTCAGCGGCAGGGACTGGGAGGCTAGTCAGGCGACGCTCCCCATCCAACCTGACAGAGCTTGAGAGGATCTGCAGAGAATAATGGGGAAAACTCCCCAAATACAGGTGTGCCAAGCTTGTAGCATCATACCCAAGAAGACTTGAGGCTGTAATCGCTGCCAAAGGTGCTTCAACAAAGTACTGAGTAAAGGGTCTGAATACTTATGTAAATATAATATTTCCGTTCTTTTATTTTTTATAGATTTGCTAAAATTTCTAAAAACCTGTTTTTGCTTTGTCATTATGGGGTATTGTGTGTAGATTGATGAGGAAAAAAACAATTTAATCAATTTTAGAATAAGGCTGTAACGTAATAAAATGTGGAAAAAGTCAAGGGGTCTGAATAATTTCCGAATGCACTGTACACACAACCTCTCCGATACATACACACAACCCCTCCGATACATACACATACATACACACACATACACACAACCTCTCCGATACATACACACAACCTCTCCGATACATACACACACATACACACACCGGTGAGCAGTTTCAGGGGGTTAATGCTTAGCTTAAGGGCACAACAACAAGAGAGCTTATCTTTCTAGGATCTGTCACTAACAACCCTCTAGTAGTCGGCTCAAATTCCCTTAGAGAAGACAAGATAAGCCTCCCGAGTGGTGCAGTGGTCTAAGGCACTGCATCACAGTGCCAGTGTGCCACTAGAGATTCTGGTTCGAGTCCAGGCTCTGTCTCAGCCAGCCGCGACTGGGAGACCCATGGGGCGGCACACAATTGGCCCAGCGTCGTCCAGGGTAGGGGAGGGTTTGGCCGGCAGGGATGTCCTTGTCCCATCGCGCTATAGCGACTCCTGTGGCGGGCCGGGCGCAGTGCACGCTGACTCGGTCGCTAGTTGTACAGTGTTTCCTCCGACACATTTGTGCGGCTGGCTTCTGGGTTAAGCGGGCATTGTGTCAAGAAGCAGTGCGGTATGGTTGGGTTGTGTTTCGGAGGACGCACGACTCTCAACCTTTGCCTCTCCTGTGTCTGTAGGGGAGTTGCAGCGATGGGACAAGACTGTAACTACCAATTGGATGCCACAAAAAATGATTTAAAAAAGAGAAGACAAGATAAGAAAAACCTGATTACACAGGATATATTTTTTTCGTGCCTGGTCTGGGATTCGAACCGGCAACCTTCTGTTAACAAGCCCACACCTATAACCTCTAACCCTATAGGCTACCTGCTTCCAGAAGAACCCGTAGAGGGACTTCCTCATGTGGATGGCGAACGGTTCCGTCCACCCGTCGAACAGCTTGAGGAAAAGCAGTCCCTCGCGTGCGGGGATCTCGTCGGCATCGTTGATGACGAAGACGTCGTCGGGGCGTGATCCGGTCACCCTGGCCATGCCGTCGCGGGTCAGGTAGGTGCGGAGGTAGTCGTCAGCGATCCAGCCATCCTGGCGCCCGCCCTCTGGAAAGTGGTCTAGGAAAACGTAGATGATTTTGTGGCGCACGTAGTCGTAGGTGCCATTCAGGAGGAGACGCAGGAACCTGGAGGGAGGGAGAGAGGGACAGATACAGACAGTGTGTCAACAGATATGCTTAAATGAGTCTTTCAGGAGAGAGAGATAAAGAGAAGACAGACACACAAACAGCCAGAAAGCCAGCCAGCCAGCCAGATGGACAAACAGACAGCCAGCCAGATGGACAGACAGCCAGATGGACAGCCAGCCAGCCAGCCAGATGGACAAACAGACAGCCAGCCAGATGGACAGACAGACAGACAGCCGGCCAGATGGACAGCCAGCCAGCCAGCCAGATGGACAGACAGCCAGCCAGATGGACAAACAGACAGCCAGCCATCTCATCATCCTGCCCACTCGCCGTAGTGGTCGTCTCTCTCCGTAGGCGGTGAAGTTGGAAAGGCAAACATACACAAAGCCAGCAAGACAGACAGACAGACGTATATATAGCTATGTCCAATCACCGTAGGGGTCGTCTCTCTCCATAGGCGGTGAAGTTAGACTCACACACCAGGAACAGATCCACAGCCTGGGCCAACTCATGGAACCTCACGTGAAGAAGATCAAACTCATGGTTCACGTTGATGGCATTGATCACCCTCCTGGGTCTCTCTCTGGGCGTCAGTCTCTCCTTAGTGGGCAGGTTAGAGTGGTAGACCATGGTAGGTACCCCACAGTAGGGTCCGTGCCACCCTGGCCGACACACACATTTTACCAGACGTTTGCCTCCTCGTCCTCTTGATTTGGCCTTGGGAGGCGTGGAGGTGCCGGAGGATGATGGATGGAGTGGTTGTTGGTTGGATTGGTTCAGGACCGCCAGGGGCTTACGTTGCCCAGGGGAGCCTGCTCGAGATCCTATCCCAGTACCAGTCACCACAGGCCCCCCTGGTCGAGCCGCGTCATCCCTGGGGGTGGCGACCTCTGTCCCCTGGCGGAAGCAGAGGGCTCCGGCTTTCGTACGGACAAAGTAGGAGGTGGGGTCGTCCTGGAGCTGGTGCGTGCGGGTGTGGATGTCGCCCAGGGTTTCTAAGGGGTCCGGGGATGGAGCCTTGGGGGTCGCCACCTGGTCTTTGACCCCAGCCGAGGCCTTGTCCTCTGGGGCGTCAGGTCTGACAGGGTGGGCTGGGTGGCTGGGGTACCAGGGCTTGAAGTGGAGGTCCTCACCTTCACGCTCCTGAGGAAGACAAGACAAAGAGGGGACTGTTTAGCACTTTACTTGTCCTCACAGATCAATCTAGAGAAACTTTATTAGGGCTCTTTTCATTCTGTATCGCTGAAGGGTTATGATATTCCCGATTGAGCCGACATATGCAGCATTTACCGTGAACGCAGTCTCCGCTAATGCGGGAACATTGCCTTTAAATTTAAATCACGCTGTAACGCTGAACTTCTGCGATACGGATTGAATAGAGCCCTTAGTGTTAACTGCTACTTTGTTGACATGCAATGACTCAGATTCCATTAAGCTTCACTCCTGACATGGGGACAAAAAGCGTCTGTTTTATTTCAAAGGAAGAGCCTTGATGTTTGGATTGTAGGTAGACTACTGATGATAATGGTGTATTGACTGGAGGTAGACTACTGACGATAATGGTGTATTGACTGGAGGTAGGCTACTGATGATAATGGTGTATTGACTGGAGGTAGACTACTGATGATAATGGTGTATTGACTGGAGGTAGACTACTGATGATAATGGTGTATTGACTGGTGGTAGACTACTGATGATAATGGTGTATTGACTGGAGGTAGACTACTGATGATAATGGTGTATTGACTGGAGGTAGACTACTGATGATAATGATGTATTGACTGGAGGTAGACTACTGATGATAATGGTGTATTGACTGGAGGTAGACTACTGATGATAATGGTGTATTGACTGGAGGTAGACTACTGATGATAATTATGTATTGACTGGAGGTAGACTACTGACGATAATGGTGTATTGACTGGAGGTAGACTACTGATGATAATGATGTATTGACTGGTGGTAGACTACTGATGATAATGGTGTATTGACTGGAGGTAGACCACTGATGATAATGGTGTATTGACTGGAGGTAGACTACTGACGATAATGGTGTATTGACTGGAGGTAGACTACTGACGATAATGGTGTATTGACTGGAGGTAGACTACTGATGATAATGGTGTATTGACTGGAGGTAGACTACTGATGATAATGGTGTATTGACTGGAGGTAGACTACTGACGATAATGGTGTATTGACTGGAGGTAGACTACTGACAATAATGGTGTATTGACTGGAGGTAGACTACTGACGATAATGATGTATTGACTGGAGGTAGACTACTGACGATAATGGTGTATTGACTGGAGGTAGACTACTGACGATAATGGTGTATTGACTGGAGGTAGACTACTGACGATAATGGTGTATTGACTGGAGGTAGACTACTGACGATAATGGTGTATTGACTGGAGGTAGACTACTGACGATAATGGTGTATTGACTGGAGGTAGACTACTGACGATAATGGTGTATTGACTGGAGGTAGACTACTGACGATAATGGTGTATTGACTGGAGGTAGACTACTGACGATAATGGTGTATTGACTGGAGGTAGACTACTGACGATAATGGTGTATTGACTGGAGGTAGACTACTGACGATAATGGTGTATTGACTGGAGGTAGACTACTGACGATAATGGTGTATTGACTGGAGGTAGACTACTGACGATAATGGTGTATTGACTGGAGGTAGACTACTGACGATAATGGTGTATTGACTGGAGGTAGACTACTGACGATAATGGTGTATTGACTGGAGGTAGACTACTGACGATAATGGTGTATTGACTGGAGGTAGACTACTGATGATAATGGTGTATTGACTGGAGGTAGACTACTGACGATAATGGTGTATTGACTGGAGGTAGACTACTGACAATAATGGTGTATTGACTGGAGGTAGACTACTGACAATAATGATGTATTGACTGGAGGTAGACTACTGATGATAATGGTGTATTGACTGGAGGTAGACTACTGACGATAATGGTGTATTGACTGGAGGTAGACTACTGACGATAATGTTGTATTGACTGGAGGTAGACTACTGACGATAATGGTGTATTGACTGGAGGTAGACTACTGACGATAATGGTGTATTGACTGGAGGTAGACTACTGACGATAATGGTGTATTGACTGGAGGTAGACTACTGACGATAATGATGTATTGACTGGAGGTAGACTACTGACGATAATTATGTATTGACTGGAGGTAGACTACTGACGATAATGGTGTATTGACTGGAGGTAGACTACTGATGATAATTATGTATTGACTGGAGGTAGACTACTGATGATAATGGTGTATTGACTGGAGGTAGACTACTGACGATAATGGTGTATTGACTGGAGGTAGACTACTGATGATAATGGTGTATTGACTGGAGGTAGACTACTGATGATAATGGTGTATTGACTGGAGGTAGACTACTGATGATAATGGTGTATTGACTGGAGGTAGACTACTGATGATAGCGGCCTTGAGAACCGTTTATAAGACACTCTTTCTTATCACAGGTTCCAAAGCACTTTTATGGCCAGGGCCTGTATTCATAAAGTGTGTCAGAGTAAGAGTACTGATCTAGGATCAGTTTAACCTTTCATATCATAATGAATACGATTATATGGACAGGTGGGGACCTGATCCAATATCAGCACTACTGCTCTGAGACGCTTTGTGGATACAGGCCCAGGCCTGATCATTGCCTTGAGGAGGGTTTCTAATACACAGCTAACATTTAGCCATCACCCTCGTCTAAGAACCTCAAACACATCCCAGCAGTGAGTAGTCAATACATCTGGTAGGAGATATCCCAGGCTCCCTAGCACTTCAATGACCAGGTATGAACATTGACTTGAGAACAGTTTCTAAGACTGCTAGATCTACAGTATGCAGCTCATACTCACGGCAGCGTAGTCAACACAGTGTAGAGATTAGTCAAACCTGCAAAGTCACAGACAAGACATGTTAAACAACAGACCAGTCAACCAAACTGTCTCACCTCGTTGGTATCCGTGTCCCTGTGTCTGGGTTCCTCTGGTAGACCCCATGGTTGAGGCGCAGCAGGTTCCTCTCTCAGCCTCATCTCCAGTCCCCCTCTTCCTACTATCCCTACCCCCCCTTCTCTACCTCCTCCACCCCCTCCCCCAGGGCTTATAGGCCCTACTATCCGTGGATTGGTGTCCGAGGGCCTGGAACAAACAGAAATGCCATGTTGGTCAGAAAGGTAATGTTGTCATCAATTAATCAAAAGTATTTACAAAGCCCTATGACATCAGCAGTTTCCATGTCTGTCGTACAAAAACATCAACACACAAACACACACACACGCACTAACCCCCCCCCCCCCCCCCACCTCATCCCTCCAACACACACCTGAGGGCGGGCGGGGGTCCTTCCTCCTGCGAGGCAGCGAAGTCAGAAGACGAGGCAGCCAACGTTAACGGTGTGGCCCCCCCCTCCCTCCAGAAGAAGCCTGTCACCATGATGAAGGACTTGATGTTGGGGTACGGGGCCGACAGCTCCTTGAGCAGGGAGACGTAATGCAGGGCCTGGAACAAATAGAATACAATGACTTTATCAACAACAACTACATCATTACCTCATTTTCCCCCTAGGAACTTGCATTTTGGCATTGTGAATTCATTAATTAATTTTATTTGACAAATGTAAAAAAAAAAAAAAAGATAATTGCCTCAACTATTTATCCAACTATACACACATTAAAGTGATTGAGGAAACACAACGTCAGGCAACTTATTTCCATTGTTGTCCTTGTTATTACATGAGCAACAATAGACAGCTTGGGAAAGACTGTCGGTACATTGGCACTTCACATGCAATTACATTTAAAATACATACAATATATACAATATAAAGATCTTAATTTGACCCGGATTGTCACATCAAAAATTATCCTGAAGCAACAGAATTTAAAAGTTTAGTCCATAATGTTGATCAGTGGTTGGCTAGTCAAAATGAGGCAACATAAAAAGTGGAATAGTGTTAATAGAACCGTGTGTTAGAGCAGGTATCCAGTGCTCATCTGCATTTCCTGCGGGACAGGACAATTCTCAGCAGCAAAAGAGTGATCAAATTAAGATCCTACATCTGTAGGCTATACTGTACACATAACAATATATATATATATTACCTTGTAATAGTGGAGGAAGGAGATGACACACAGGCCCACTGTGCACAGCAAGAACACTCTGTGACGTCGCATTTTCATCCTATAGGAACAGAGGGAGAGAGAGAATTGACCAATGGGAGATGACACACAGGCCATTAAGAGAGATAATGTGGGGAGGTAGAGAGAGAGAAGGGAGTGAGTGGGGAGGAGGGAGAGAGAATGTGGGGCGGTAGAGGGAGAGAAGAGGGTGAGTGGGGAGGAGGGAGAGAGAATGTGGGGCGGTAGAGGGAGAGAAGAGGGTGAGTGGGGAGGAGGGAGAGAGAATGTGGGGCGGTAGAGGGAGAGAAGGGAGTGAGTGGGGAGGAGGGAGAGATAATGTGGGGAGGTAGAGAGAGAGAAGGGAGTGAGTGGGGAGGAGGGAGAGATAATGTGGGGAGGTAGAGAGAGAGAAGGGAGTGAGTGGGGAGGAGGGAGAGATAATGTGGGGCGGTAGAGGGAGAGAAGAGGGTGAGTGGGGAGGAGGGAGAGAGAATGTGGGGCGGTAGAGGGAGAGAAGAGGGTGAGTGGGGAGGAGGGAGAGAGAATGTGGGGCGGTAGAGGGAGAGAAGGGAGTGAGTGGGGAGGAGGGAGAGATAATGTGGGGAGGTAGAGAGAGAGAAGGGAGTGAGTGGGGAGGAGGGAGAGATAATGTGGGGAGGTAGAGAGAGAGAAGGGAGTGAGTGGGGAGGAGGGAGAGATAATGTGGGGAGGTAGAGAGAGAGAAGGGAGTGAGTGGGGAGGAGGGAGAGAGAATGTGGGGAGGTAGAGAGAGAGAAGAGAGTGAGTGGGGAGGAGGGAGAGATAATGTGGGGCGGTAGAGGGAGAGAAGAGAGTGAGTGGGGAGGAGGGAGAGATAATGTGGGGCGGTAGAGAGAGAGAAGAGAGTGAGTGGGGAGGAGGGAGAGAGAATGTGGGGAGGTAGAGAGAGAGAAGAGGGTGAGTGGGGAGGAGGGAGAGAGAATGTGGGGAGGTAGAGGGAGAGAAGAGGGTGAGTGGGGAGGAGGGAGAGAAGAGAATGAGTGGGGAGGAGGGAGAGATAATGTGGGGAGGTAGAGAGAGAGAAGAGAGTGAGTGGGGAGGAGGGAGAGATAATGTGGGGAGGTAGAGAGAGAGAAGAGAGTGAGTGGGGAGGAGGGAGAGATAATGTGGGGAGGTAGAGAGAGAGAAGAGAGTGAGTGGGGAGGAGGGAGAGATAATGTGGGGAGGTAGAGAGAGAGAAGAGGGTGAGTGGGGAGGAGGGAGAGAGAGCGATAACAACCCATTTCTTTCTCCTTCCTTTCATTATTCATTCATCCTTCTTTCCCCTGGAGGATTTCTACAGTAAACCTCACATGAGAGAGAATCACATGTGATTGTGACAATAATCTTGATTTCTCTTCTTTTTTTTTTCTCATAATCTTCCTGAGTCTAAAGCAATGGCATCATCAACCAATCAGCGAACTGTACATTTAATCTAATCCAATTTCTTCCTTGATTGGTTTATACAAAATATGTGGCCAAAACCTTGATCAACTCATTAAAATTCCCCCAAAAAACGTAAATAAAAAAACATCCCAAAATACATATTTTCTAACAACTTCCAACAGTGCATTGACATTCATATCCTCCGAAAATAAGATTTTCTCTTAATACAGTTCAGTTCATATTCAGGGCAGTCAGTGCTGACGGTGCAACATCTATTCTTACATTTAATCCATCTTAATATTTTTTTATTAAATCTCTCGCAGCCCAACTTAAGCACAAACAATGAAAGAACAGGGAAGAAAAGAGAGAGAGGTAGAATGAGAGAGATAAAGAAAGAGAGATAGATTGAAAGAGAGAGAGTGAGAGAGAGAGTGAGAAGGAGAGCGAGAGAGAGCGAGAGAGCGAGAGAGAGAGCGAGAGAGAGAGCGAGAGAGGAGAGAGAGCGAGAGAGCGAGAGAGAGAGCGAGAGAGAGAGCGAGAGAGGAGAGAGAGCGAGAGAGCGAGAGAGAGAGCGAGAGAGGAGAGAGAGCGAGAGAGCGAGAGAGGAGAGAGAGAGAGAGAGAGAGAGAGAGAGAGAGGAGAGAGAGAGAGAGAGCAAGAGAGAGGCAATCTGGCAGTTCTAACACACAATACCGTGTATGAATCTAAAGTAGTCTAGAAGCCTTTACAGGGCTACCTCAGGGATTCCACTGCTATATCAAACTATGAACAAAACAGAGGAGAGAGAGGGAGAGAGGGAGAGAGGGAGAGAGGGAGGGAGGGAGGGAGGCGAGATGAGAAGGAGAAAGTATAGGGGGAAATCAGGCGGAGGAAAAGGAGAATGAGAGAGGGGGAGGAATGGAGAGATGTGGTCCAGTGGAGGGAGGAAAACAATGAACAAGGGATCAGCCAGAGGGAGGGAAGTAAATAATGCCAAAAAAAGGAAAGATTCAGTAAACCTCTCTGAGAAATGTCAGTGTTTTGCATTCCTGCTAAGACCAGGGAGATAAATGCTGCTGACCCTTTATACGCTGACCTAAGGACAGTTTAGTTTTCTCCTCCCTAAGGGTTGAGGATAGGATATGGGGGAGGTAAAGCTGATCCTAAATCTGTGCCTATGGGCCAGAAATCTATACAGGCCATCTCTGAGGTCACACACACACCTGCACGCAAGCACACACACACATATACACACACACTTGCCCACACTCACACACACACACACACCAACACACCCACACACACCCACGGTTCCATTCCACAAGGCTAATGCTACACTTGGCAGGACTACAAGCAACAACTGAGAGAGCGAGGGAGGGAGGGAGGGAGGGGGGGGGGATTGGTGCGGTGCAAGGGAGCGAGGTAGGGAGAGAGAGAGGATGCGAGAGAGGGTGGTATTGAATCAGTGTGGTGCAAGGGAGCGAGGTAGCGAAGGAGGGAGAGAGGGAGGTAGGGAGAAGGGAGGGATGGAGGGAGGTGTAGTATTGAATGGTTGCAGTGCTAGAGAGAGTGGAAGGAGGGAGGGAAAGAGGAGAGGGAGGGAGGAGAGGAGAGGTGGTATTGAATCTGTGTGGCGCAAGGTAGGGAGGGAGTGAGGGAGTGAGGAGAGGAGGGGTGAATCGGTGGGTTGCTAGAGAGAATGGAAGCAGGGAGCGAGCGAGGGAGGAGTGCAGTGCCAGGTTTCCCCCTCCAGACATTTCCTCTCTGTCTCCCTTCTATCTCTCATCTCCAATTCTCCTTCGTTTTCTCTCCTTCTCTCTTTCTCCTCTCTTCTCCTTCTCCCTCTCCCTCTCCCGCCATTTCCGTTACATTCCATCTTTCCTGTCCACACACAGTATAGTCAAGATGGCATGAAAGAAAGAGTGAAAAGTGAGGGATACTCATACGAGAGGGAGGAAGAATGATAAGAGAAGCTAGGATGTATGACTGTATTTTTCTCTCTCATTCCTCTTTCTTCTACTGTATAATAAAGGTGTTAGCTCACTGATGACAACCTCTCAATTCAATTCAATTCAATTTAAGGGCTTTATTGGCATGGGAAACGTGTGTTAACATTGCCAAAGCAAGTGAAGTAGATAGTAAACAAAAGTGAAATAAACAATAAATATTAACAGTAAACATTACACTCAGAAGTTTCAAAAGACTAAAGACATTTCAAATGTCATATTATGTATATATACAGTGTTGTAACAATGTGCAAATAGTCTCTCTCTCTGTCCACACACAGTGTGGGCTAGAAGACAGCGTGAAAGAACAAGTGAAACGGGATGTCTAAAAGAGAGAGAAAGAACAGATGTCTTTCATTCCTCCTTCTTCCACTGTATAATAAAGGTGTTAGCTCAATGATGATAACCTCTCTCTCTCTATCTCTGTCCACACACAGTGTAGGCTAGAAGACAGCATGAAAGACAGCTCTAAAAGAGAGAGAAAGAACGGATGTCCCTCATTCCTTCTTCTATAATAAAGGTGCTAGGTCAACGATAATAGACCCATGATGAAAACCTTGTCTTGCTCTGAACAGTGCACACAAACCCACTCTGTCAATGCTCAGCGTTTTCCAACAACACAAAAGGCTGAATGTGGTTGAGAATAATGTTCAGGTGGGCCTGTAACACAAAGGGCCATGGCTATGGTGTCTGGTATGCTCTTCCATCCCTACTGTAGAGGGGAATCCCAACAACCATTTAGAAATGTTGCCGTCTCAAGTAGAGAACAGATTGTATTTTCTAAACATGAACCAACAGTACAGTATAGACCAGGGGTACTCAACTCTTACCCTATGAGGTCCAGAGCCTGACGTTTTTCTGTTCTACCTGATAATTCATTGCACACACCTGGTGTACCAGGTCTAAATCAGTCCCTGATTAGAGGGGAACAATTAAACAATGCAGTGGAACTGGCTTCCAGGTCCAGAGTTGAGTTTGAGTGGTATAGACTATGGTGCCAGCCAGCCAGGTGCACATTTCTACAGTAAAGAGGAAATGTTGACAACAGATCAGGAACAGATTGGCTTCTCTGAACGTGAACCAATAACTGCAATATCAATGTACTATGGTGCCAGGTACCAATGATGCACATCTTTAATAGTCAAGATAGGAAACGTTGGAAACTGACAGATATAGAACCAATAGACAACAGAAGGCTTTTCAACTGACAGATACAGTGGGGGAAAAAAGTATTTAGTCAGCCACCAATTGTGCAAGTTCTCCCACTTAAAAAGATGAGAGAGGCCTGTAATTTTCATAATAGGTACACGTCAACTATGACAGGCAAAATGAGAAGAAAAAACATCCAGAAAATCACATTGTAGGATTTTTTATGAATTTATTTGCAAATTATATGTTGGAAAATAAGTATTTGGTCAATAACAAAAGTTTCTCAATATTTTGTTATATACCCTTTGTTGGCAATGACACAGGGCAAACGTTTTCTGTAAGTCTTCATAAGGTTTTCACACACTGTTGCTGATATTTTGGCCCATTCCTCCATGCAGATCTCCTCTAGAGCAGTGATGTTTTGGGGCTGTCGCTGGGCAACACGGACTTTCAACTCCCTCCAAAGATTTTCTATGGGGTTGAGATCTGGAGACTGGCTAGGCCACTCCAGGACCTTGGAATGCTTCTTACGAAGCCACTCCTTCGTTGCCCGGGCGGTGTGTTTGGGATCATTGTCATGCTGAAAGACCCAGCCACGTTTCATCTTCAATGCCCTTGCTGATGGAAGGAGGTTTTCACTCAAAATCTCACGATACATGGCCCCATTTATTATTTCCTTTACACGGATCAGTCGTCCTGGTCCCTTTGCAGAAAAACAGCCCCAAAGCATGATGTTTCCACCCCCATGCTTCACAGTAGGTATGGTGTTCTTTGGATGCAACTCAGCATTCTTTGTCCTCCAAACACGACGAGTTGAGTTTTTACCAAAAGGTTCTATTTTGGTTTCATCTGACCATATGACATTCTCCCAATCCTCTTCTGGATCATCCAAATGCACTCTAGCAAACTTCAGATGGGCCTGGACATGTACTGGCTTAAGCAGGGGGACACGTCTGGCACTGCAGGATTTGAGTCCCTGGCGGCGTAGTGTGTTACTGATGGTAGGCTTTGTTACTTTGGTCCCAGCTCTCTGCAGGTCATTCACTAGGTCCCCCCGTGTGGTTCTGGGATTTTTGCTGACCGTTCTTGTGATCATTTTGACCCCACGGGGTGAGATCTTGTGTGGAGCCCCAGATCGAGGGAGATTATCAGTGGTCTTGTATGTCTTCCATTTCCTAATAATTGCTCCCACAGTTGATTTCTTCAAACCAAGCTGCTTACCTATTGCAGATTCAGTCTCCCCAGCCTGGTGCAGGTCTGCAATTTTGTTTCTGGTGTCCTTTGACAGCTCTTTGGTCTTGGCCATAGTGGAGTTTGGAGTGTGACTGTTTGAGGTTGTGGACAGGTGTCTTTTATACTGATAACAAGTTCAAACAGGTGCCATTAATACAGGTAACGAGTAGAGGACAGATGAGCCTCTTAAAGAAGAAGTTACAGGTCTGTGAGAGCCAGAAATCTTGCTTGTTTGTAGGTGACCAAATACTTATTTTCCACCATAATTTGCAAATAAATTCATTAAAAATCCTACAATGTGATTTACTGGAAATTTTTTCCTCAATTTGTCTGTCATAGTTGACGTGTACCTATGATGGAAATTACAGGCCTCTCTCATCTTTTTAAGTGGGAGAACTTGCACAATTGGTGGCTGACTAAATACTTTTTTTCCCCACTGTATAGAACCAATAGACAACAGAAGGCTTTTCAACTGACAGATATAGAACCAATAGGCAACAGAAGGCTTTTCAACTGACAGATATAGAACCAATAGGCAACAGAAGGCTTTTCTGAACATGCACCACTTTATACTGTATATTGTATCTACAGCCTGGTGCCAGGTCCCAAAGGTTCTCATCAGAGGGCAGGAAATGTTGCAGTTAAAGAGGAAGTGTTGCAGTTAAAGAGGAAGTGTTGCAGTTAGAGAGGAAATGTTGCAGTTAGAGAGGAAATGTTGCAGTTAGAGAGGAAATGTTACAGTTAAAGAGGAAGTGTTGCAGTTAGAAAGGAAATGTTGCAGTTAGAGAGGAAATGTTGCAGTTAAAGAGGAAGTGTTGCAGTTAGAAAGGAAATGTTGCAGTTAGAGAGGAAGTGTTGCAGTTAGATAGAAAATGTTGCAGACTCATAGAGAACCGATGGAGAACAGATTGCCTTCTCTGAAAGTGACCCAATAACTCAGTACTATATACAGTACAGTAAAACTACGGTGCCAGGTAGCAAAGATGGAAGCTGCGCGTCCCTAACTAGAGGGTAAATGTTACAAACTGACATACAGTAGAGAACAGATAGGAAACAGATTGTGTTCTCTGAACGTGACCCAATAACTCAGTATATCTATGATTGTGGTGCCAGCTACCAAAGGTGTACAGATCACACTCCCTACAGAGAAGAGGAAATGTTGCAGACACATACACACACACAAAACACACACACACACACACACACACACACACACACACACACACACAGCACTCGTTGAGAACAGATAGAGGACTGATAAACAGACAGAGAACAGACTGCCTCTTCTGAATGTGAATCAAATAACCAATGACCCGCTGGTATCCCAGTGGCCATCACCATGGCGACAAGGCCAGCCCGCCAATCAAACTGGGCAGAGGTTCAACACAGACAGTAGTAGACAGTGTCATTATTTGTCGAATAGCGGATATCAAATGAGGAAGAGAGGAATGATGTTGTTCTTTCCAGCAGTTGGTTTGTTTATCTAAAAACGCCTTCTTCATAGATTACAGTGAACACACACACACACACACACACACACACACACACACAGCATCTCTAGGGTGGGAAAAAGCCCCATTGGAATGCTGCCTTGAGATATTTGAAATGCTCTAAGGGCCGCACATGAAGGAAACCCAAACATTTGGTTTGGAATCTCTTGGAGGCCTCCGGACTGGTAAACAACCAGTGTGTGTCAGTGTGTGTGTGAGTGAGTGAGTGTGTAAGGGGCACTGCCACAGTCTGCTTCGTTGTGGCACTCTGATCACTCTCTCGGATTAGCTGGCAACATACTCATACGCACACACTTGGTGGCACAGACACCAGCCACCATTATTGCTGAGGAGGGCAGTGCAGAAATCAACAGAAAAGCTCATTGTTGGTTGTCATGACAATGGGGGGGAGGGGGGCAATAGAACACAGACTGGGAGGCAAATTGAGTTTGAGAATATTATACATAGTCGCCACGCCAATTTAGCGCTGTCCTGGGAGACCTCACACAAACACACACATACACACGCACACACAAACATGCATGCAAACGCACACACACACAGAATGTGGGCCTGTATACAGACGAGACATTCTGTCGACTTGGTCCTAACCAGAACCCCAAGGGGACAATGGCTGCTTACTAAGCAATACACACAAAGCCTGAACTGTTCTGACTCCTGTCCTAAGTGTGTGTGTGTTCCTCTCTTCTCCAATATCAACGACCATGCAGATGTCGCCATTCCCATTGTATCGAATAGTGGTCAATGACCCAAAGGGCCAACTAGGCGGCCATTTTGTGCCGACACAGCATCAGCAATAGATATGGCTCCTCCTGGCGTCCAATCAGATATGAGAAGTCCATTGTCTTAATTGGTTGGGCTATCAAATCAAAATAATCTAAAAGGGTGATAGGTTACATCCCATGACTATAAACACACCACACCACACCACACACACACACACACACCACACACACAGACACACCACACACACAGACACACCACACACACACACACACACACAGACACACACACACACACACACACACACTTATGCTGCTTTCACATAGAATTTACGGTATTTTGGAAACAGGATGGACCTGAGCTCAATTTCGAGTCTCATAGCAAAGGGTCTGAATACTTATGTAAATAAGGTATTTCTGTTTTGTTTTATTATACATTTGCAAACATTTCTAAAAACCTGTTTTCGCTTTGTCATTATGGGGTATTTAATTGAATTTATCAATTTTAGAATAAGGCTGTAACGTAACAAAATGTGGAAAAAGGGAAGGGGTCTGAATACTTTCCAAATGCACTGTATATGCCAACAGTGTGTAACAATGCCTAATTTATCATAACAGATAACGAATCCTAATTGCTAAATTGCCTCATATTTTTATTCAGTCAATAAAAAAAAAAGTGCCATTTAAGATTCATTTATTGAAACTGTAATATCAACTAGTTATATTATATCGTGGAACACAATCTTCAAAAAGGTAGTAGCCTCAGCAGTGTGGTGCTTGCTTGTAGGAGCCTGGCTGTGTAATAAATAAAATACATAAACATAAATTGGTGTAATGGCATAGCCTTGTTTTGTTATTTTAGCAGACAAGACACTCTTATTTCCCGAGCCCTTATCACAGTCAAGACACCTAGTTTATAGTAAAACAACATGTAATACAACAGAATAGTGCGAAGTGATTCGCATCTCACATCTGGAACAGTTATTCTCAGAGTGATCATTTGAAACAGGGCTCAATTTGGCAAGTTGAAAGACACATTTTTCAGAGTTACAAATCAAAATCTGTCTTCTTTTCGATATACAGACGTTGGATCTAGTTTAATATGCCTGTTCCTTCGAATTTTCTAAATGGATTAACAATTCTACATTGAACAGTGCATGGGAATGAATTACAGCCATTTATTTGGTGAGAAGGGCTTAATGATTCTGATGAAAATAGGCTCTTTGTCTTTATCAAACTAATGTTTTTGCATATTTTCAGTGTGGAACCTGTCTATGTTTAGGGAGGTAATAGACTAGGCTAACCAATTCTAAATGCAACTAGCAGATCGCAAAGCAGGGTTGTCACTAACGTTAGTTCCCACAGCCACACAACCATAAACCCTGCACGTTTCTACATTATCACTTCTCAAAATCTTTTTTAAACCTATTAAACCTAGCCCTTAACCCTAACCTTAACCACACTGTTAACCTTATGCCTAACCCTAACCTTAAATTAAGACTTAAAAGCACTTTTTTGTTTTCATGATTTTTTACGACATAGCCAATTTGGACTTTGTGGATGTGACAACCGCAAAGTAAACTAAGTGGAAAATGACCAAATTACTCCAAAACTACACCTCATTGTTCGAACACATATTTCCCTACTTCAGTCAATGAGTCCATTTAAAATTTGTGATGAAACTGTCGTAATTTGGCTTGTGTATCCCATCAGTTAGGTTCGTTTTTATAGGCATTTATTTCTGTAGGCGCACACAGAACGCGTGTGTAGAGGGAGCGGTTGGAACGCAATTGAGTGAGTGAGACACGGAGGGGAAAGGGAATGTAGGAAGCAGAACCAAAGATTTTTATAACAGATTTGTGACGCTTGGCTTGGTTTCTTTTTTGTTGTGTCCCGCAAATGCACATGTACAAATAGAACACTCGAGTCAAAGCAAATTAACGTTGTCTTCCAAGACAAAATTTCGACCAAATAGTTTTACAGTATAAAAAAAAAAGAAAAGTGATCTCTGGTTAAATATCGAGTTTTGACGTCAGTTCGAGTACTCGAGTCCTCTTACCCATCCCTACCATCCAGCGCTTAGTGGTGGGCTATGCTATGCGAAGAGATGGGCGAAGTGACATGCCTTGCAAAGTTTAGAACTGTCAGTAGGATGGTTAATGGGCGCTGCCTAGCAACCATCAAGAGTTTAAGAGCATAGTGCGTGCCGATGCCACCTCAGCATTACAGCTCCGTTTCATACTAAGCCGTAGGCAGAACTTTTACCCAAATGATTAGGCTTCTAGGTCGTTTGGTGGAAATAAAAGTTTCAGCTTTGATAACAGAAATAACTTTTCAGATTTAACAAAAGGCGGAAAAAAGTTGGCGGTATGATCAAGTTGGCGGAAAAACGTTTAAGTATGAAAGGGATAACACACGCATGCACGCACGCACAAACACGCACACACACCCTAGCTAGCACACACTCATTATATGAAAGCATGTCATTTATTGGTGGTTTCAATAGTCTGAGGAAGCATCTTCTCCTGCAGATGAAGGAAAGGAAACAAGGAAGGGACAAGGAAGCCTCTTTAGACTATTGAGATGCAGCCCAGCCTCTGTCACCTCATTTAAACTGCAGACCAGGCAGGCCCTGTTCTGCCCAGAACACCCATAGATTTCCATTGCTGACCCCACAGTGTCTGTCTGACTGACCTGTTTCAATCACTTCCTCTGTTCCTGTTTCTCTGAGTCACAGGCTTTACAGAGACCAGTGGAAACTAATAAGGTTGTGGCCCAAATACCACCCCATTCCATATACTGCGCACTACTTTTGACCAGCACTCTATGGCAGGGGTTCCCAACCTTTTTTCCACAGGGCCCCCTTTTTCACATTAGAAAAATTGAAAATAGAAATAGAAGAGTTGGCTACAGCATGGGAAAGACAGTCAGCCTCTCTTGCTCTCTCCCTCTCTCCCTTTATAGCCTTCTCTCTCTCTCTCTCTCTCTCTGCTCCCCCTCCCTCTCCTTCTTTCCTCTCTTTCTCTCTCTGTCCTATAATATAATAATATATAATATAATAAAATATGCCATTTAGCAGACGCTTTTATCCAAAGCAACTTACAGTCATGTGTGCATACATTTTTACCTCTCAGTACATCACTGACCGTGCCTTTCCCCCTTTCATCTGTGTTGATCTTCCATTAGCCACCGTTAAGCTAGCTCTATAGTGACTCATCATTAGAACATCACCCAACAAGAGTCTTCCATTAGCCACCGTTAAGCTAGCTCTATAGTGATTCATCATTAGAACATCACCCAACAAGAGTCTTCCATTAGCCACCGTTAAGCTAGCTCTATAGTGACTCATCATTAGAACATCACCCAACAAGAGTCTTCCATTAGCCACCGCTAAGCTAGCTCTGCAGTGACTCATCATTAGAACATCCCCCAACAAGAGTCTTCCATTAGCCACCGCTAAGCTAGCTCTGCAGTGACTCATCATTAGAACATCCCCCAACAAGAGTCTTCCATTAGCCACCGCTAAGCTAGCTCTGCAGTGTGTGTGTGGTTCAGTGTGCAGGTGAGACAGATCTCAGGAGAAGGCCAGGTGCTAAGAGAGAGAGGTTATGGTTAGATGAGAGTGTGTGTTTGTATGGATGGAAAAGGGGTTTTTGTGCAATGGCGTGTGTGTAGGGGCGTGGGTTGTGATTAGGGAGTGTGTGTGTGTGTGCGTGTGTGTTTTTTGTGTATGTATGGCATGGAAAAGTCAGTGGAATGCACACACTCCTCTACTCTCATCCATAATTTAACTGCACCAGTCAGTAAGGCCTCTCTCTCTCTCTCTCTCTCTCTCTCTCTCTCGTCGGAGTGCATGCTGGGAGTGAGTCGTGAAGCAGGAGTGATTATGAGAGCCACTGGAATTCTTTTCACTCTATTGGGTTTCGGTGTGTGTATATATATATATATATATTAGTTTAGTTGTTTTAAGGTTATCTTGTCTAACTATCACTAAGCACGTATAGGGGTGGCGGGATCGTTGAGGTTGTTTTTCGCGAGGGCACAACCAGCGGGTGGGGCTGGTTGCAATGGCCACTCGCAGAGGTTTGTAGTTTGAAAAACTTAGTCGGCGGCATGGAGTAAAGATTCCTGCTGTGGCAGGGTGTTACGTGGAAGAATGTAGCTTAGCAGTGGGTGCTATCATTGGGTATGATAGCATAAAATCAGCCTCAAGGATGAATAGCGCTGTAGCGATATTCTTAAATTCCATTGAAAAGGTGAATACGATAGTTGAGAGTGGTGTTGTGTTGCGGGAGACACAGACGTTGGTATTTCCTCTTATGAATCCGGTTATACTTTCTAACGTGCCACCATTTGTTAGAGATGAAGTGTTGGAGCGAGAGTTCTCGTCATGGTCAACTTGTATCTACAATAAAGAAGATTCTTTTTGGATGCAAATCTCCTTTGCTGAAACATGTCTTGTCTCATAGGAGACAAGTGCATATGATTTTAAAGAAGGACACTGACGAACTGAATTTAGCATTCAGTTTTAAGATTGATGGATTTGATTATGTCTTCTACGCTTCTACTGAATCAATGAAATGCTTTGGCTGTGGATGAGAGGGGCATTTGGTACGTTATTGTCCCAAGAACGAGCGCGCAGAGCCCGGTAGCAGCTCTAGTGCTGGTGCAGCTAATGCACCACCGCGAAGGAATGAACATTCTAAGGGTGCAGGGGAAGGGAGAAGGTGGGCAGATGTGGTTGGAAAAGTAGGAAAGGAAAGCAGTGTGGCTACGGGGGCAATTGTGGTAGATCAGAACAAAGAGGGAGGGGAAACAGTCGGTGAGATTGCGACTGCGGTCGCTGAGGTGGTGCTGGAAAATGAAATTGGAGGTCAAGAGGAGATTGAAATAATGGAAAAGGAAGCAGCTGTTTTCAAAGTACCGAGGAGTAAGAGGAAGAATTTAAGGGGTGGTGAAGGGTCTAATTCTAAGAGGAAGGTAGAGATTGATAAATCAGTTGAGGATAAACAGGTTGTAGAGATGGTGGAGTTTTCTTCTGGGGAGGATAGCGAGAGTGAGTCATCTGACGCGTCACAACAAAATAGTGAGATAAATGGGGTGGAAGGGAGGTACAGGATTGAGAAGGTACGTCAATTTCTGAATTTGACAAATTCTGAATTTGACAAAAGGGAAGAAATATATGCAGGATTATAATGTTAAATATTTTTTTCCTGAAAGTGAATTGTTTATTGAATCAGCAAAGTTTCTGATGTCAAAAATAACAGGGGGAGGTTTGACAAACCCTGAAATTGCTAGACTCAAGAAAGTGGTCACGAGAGTGAAAAGTGATGTAAATTCTAAAGGAAATTAAAGAGTTTAGTCGCAGCCTTAACTCTGTAAAGAGATGTGGTTTCTGTGTCTTCCTCTGTATTTTTTTTCCATCCATGAGTAGTTTTAAGATTTCTTCTTTAAACGTAAATGGGGCAAGAGACGTTAAAAAAAGAGCCATAGTGTATGAGTTAATTAGGGGAAAGGGAAGTGACATACGTTTTCTACAAGAAACGCATAGTAATATGGAAAATGAAGTTATGTGGCAACACGAGTGGGGGGGGGGGGGGGGGGGCAGTGGTGTGTAGTCATAAAAACTCAAAAAGTGGGGGTGTGGCCATCTTGTTCTCAAAAGGGTTTTTGCCTTTGTCATATGAGGTTGAAGAGGTAGTTGAGGGGAGGTTATTAAAAGTTAGAGCGAGGTATGAAAACATCACTATGTGTCTGATAAATGTATATGCCCCAGTGGTGGCAGTTGAGAGGGTATGTTTTTTAGAAACATTATCAAATACCATTGAGAAATGTAATACTGAAGATTATTTATTTATTGCTGGGGATTTTAACTGCACAGTCAGTGATTTAGATAGAAATCACAAAGAACCTCATATAGCCTCAAGGACTTTTTAAAAACGCCTCATTGTAACACATGAACTGTGTGATATTTGGCGGAGTCAACATGGAGGCACGAGACAGTACACCTGGGCCCATGTGAGAGAGAACACCATGTCCATGGCCAGGTTAGATAGGTTTTATTGTTTTAAGCATCAATCTCAGGTCTGTAAATCAAGTGTGATAACCCCAGTGGGATTTTCTGATCATTGTTTAATAACACAGGTGGTGTTCATTAATGCTGTAAAACCCAAAAGCGCATACTGGCATTTTAATATACGTTTATTGAGTGATAGTCACTTCAGGAAATGTTTTAGTTTTTTCTGGGAGAGGTGGAGGTCTCAAAAGGCCAGTTTTGTATCCCTTCAACAGTGGTGGGATATAGGGAAAATCCAGATTCAACAATTCTGTAATCAATACACGAGGAATGTCACCAAAGACATCACCAGATCAATGAAAGCCCTAGAGTCTGAAATAGTAGAACTCCTGACGTTGGTTGAGACCACAGGAGATCGAGGCCGTACTCAGGCCCTCAAGAGGAAAAAAGCTGCATTGGCAGACCTGCTGGGTATCAAAGCACAGGGGGCATTGGTGAGAAGTAAGTTTCAGGGAATATCTGAAATGGATGCCTCATCCAAATTTTTCTTTGGTTTAGAGAAAAAGAATGGACAAAGAATAATTATTCATTGTCTCAAATCAGCTGTTGGACAGGAGCTAACTAGTCCTAGTGAAATTAGAAAGAGGGCAGTAGAGTTCTATGCTGATCTCTACAAGTGTGAGTACAAAGAGGATAAAACAATGACACAGCAGTTCCTTGATGGGCTCCCACAGGTGGCTGCAGAAGCTCAGGTTGAGCTAGAGCAACCATTGTCTTTGCAGGAGCTATACACTGCATTAAAAGGCATGGAAATGGAAGGGCACCAGGCATTGATGGGCTTCCTGTTTACTTTTTAGTATTTTTGGGCTATGTTGGGAGAGGATTGGCTAGCAGTAGTTAATGATAGTTTGACCGGAGGGTTGCTACCGATAAGCTGCAGAAGGGCTGTCCTCACCCTACTGCCAAAAAGGGGTCACCCTAGGGAGGTGAAGAACTGGAGGCCAGTGGCTTTATTGTGCACTAATTATAAGATCCTGCCAAAGGCTTTGTCCAAAAGGCTGAGGGAGGTGATGGGGCAAATCATACGGACCAGTCCTACTGTGTTCCTGGCAGGCAGATAGGGGATAACATTTCTCTGATTCTGGATTTTGTGGACGTCTCTAGGGCTATTGGGTTGGATGCTGGTCTAATTTCAATTGATCAGGAAAAGGCATTTGACCGAGTTGAACATCAATACTTATGGCACACTTTTGAGGTGTTTGGTTTCAGCTCTGGTTTTATTGCCATGATAAGGGTGATATATGGTGACATTGAAAGTGTATTGAAAGTTAACGGTGGCTTGAGTGCTCCTTTTAAAGTGTGTAGAGGTATTAGGCAGGGATGTTCTTTGTCGGGAATGTTATATGCCATTGCTATAGAGCCACTACTAAATAGCATTAGAAGTCGCATTGAAGGGGTGTACCTTTCAGAGGATATTCCTCCTATTCGTCTCTCAGCCTATGCTGATGTAGTTATTTTAGTGAAAAATCAAGCGGAGGTGGATAGTTTGAGTCTAATGGTTGATCGTTTTAGGGGAATATCCTCTGCAAAGGTAAACTGGGAAAAAAGTTGTGCTTTACAGATTGGAGAATGGTCTGGAGGGATCATGGCTTTGCCAGGGGGGCTGGAATGGTGTAAGGGAGGTTTTAAGTATCTTGGAGTGTACCTAGGAGATGAGGGGACAATGGGGAAAAAAATGGAATGGGGTGGTTCAAATGGTGGAAGGGAGGATGAGGAGATGGCGTTGGTTGTTATCTCGTATGTCCTATAGGGGGCACACTATTATAGTTAACAATGTGGTTGCCTCTTAACAATGTGGTTGCCTCTGCACTGTGGCATCGGTTGTCAGTTTTAGAGCCACCATCTGGCCTTCTGGCTAAGATACAGGCAATTATTGTAGATTTATTTTGGGATAAATATCATTGGGTTCCACAAGTGTTTTGTATTTGTCAAAAAAAGAGGAGGGGGGGACAAGGTCTTGTACATCTTGCTAGTAAGGCTGCTGCTTTCCGGTTTCAGTTTATTCAAAGGTTGCTTTATGGTCCGGAAAATGTGGTTTGGAGAGTGGTGGCAGGTTTTGTATTACAGCAGGTTGGGGGATTAGGTTTAAAGAAGGCTTTATTTTTGGTTGATAGTAGCCAGATTTCTAGGGAGGGAATACCTCCATTTTACAGAGGCCTTCTAAGGGTGTGGAGCATAATGAAGGTGTCCAGACGCACTTCAGCGGATCAGTGCATTGGCTGTTGGAGGAACCTCTGGTGTATGGGGCAAGACTGGATTGTGCAACTGCAGCTGTTCCACATTTCTCCAAGATTCTGGTGAAGGGCAAAATCATCACCTTAAAACAGTTAATGGCCATGGCTTGGCCCGCGTTAATGGATGGAAGACGGGTGGCTGAACATTTGGGGGTGAGGTCGGAAAGGATTGTCGGACAACTGCTGGGAAGCTGCAGGAAGGCTCTGTCAGCAGAAGAGTGGGGTATGCTTAATAGTCACAAGAAGAAGGTACAAGATGAATACGTTTCATTTCCAAGACTAGGGATTACACCCAATATCCCAGAGTCAGAAAGAAAGGCGTCATTACTGGATTTGAGAGGGTTGGAAGAAGTGGGTTTGGATGAGGTGAATGGGAAATACTTATATAGGGGGTGTGTCAAGGTGTTGAATAAAGATACATTGAAAAATAGAAAAGACACTCCATGGAGGGTGAAATTGGCCATTGATGACAAGGTAAAGCCAGCATGGAGAGCACTGAACAAGCCTCCGTTACAAAAGGGTACTGGTGATATGCAATGGAGGGTTTTGCATGGCATCATTGAAGTTAATGCTTTTGTATCTGTTAATAACTCAGATGTTGGAGATGGATGTCCTTTTTGTAATATAAGAGAAACAATTTTTCACTGTTTTATGGAGTGTGAGAGGATAAAACCTCTCTTGGAAATGCTGGAGTCTTTGTTTAAAGCTGTAGGGGAGATTTTCAATAACACTATTTTTATTTTGGGGTTTCAATATAGTAAGCAACAGAAAAGAAAATGTCAACTGTTACATTTTATTTTGGGACAAGCTAAGGGTCAATTGTACTGAGTAGGAAACATAAGATAGACACGGGATATGGGCAGGATGTAAGATGTGTTTTTAAAGGATTGGTGAAAGTGAGAATAAAAGTGGATTTTGAGTTCTTCTTGGCAGTAAACTATTTCCCATTGTTTGAGGAGAAGTGGGCTTACGAAGGAGCGGTTTGTTTTGTGGAGGAGGGGAAACTATTTTTTGTTGATGAAATTAGTTGAATGTATATATATGCTTTTTTGTATTTTCATTTAATTTATTTTTTAATTTAGGAATGACATTTGTTGTTTCATTTCTGAAAAGGCAGTGTGCCATTATTTGTGTTAACACTTGGTTTTATAAAATCTCCCTCTCTCTCTCTCTCTCTCTCTCCAGTCCTATCTGACATCATCGCCATAGGGATGGGAACGCCGGACAATCCATTTTCCCATAATCCCCCACACTGTCTTGGTCCCTAGAACAACTTATTGGATGACTAAGACATTGTCATATCATCTTTTATATTAAATGGATTCACAGTTTCCCACACATCATCACTTTCTTCTTCTTCTCCTCCTTCAACACCAGCCATCCCTCCCTCCTTCCCTCCTCCTTTTCTTCATTCAATCCCCTCAATTACCTTCATTACCCCCATTACAGTTGAAAAGGAGGAGAAGGAATCAGGATAACTGTCTGGCTGCTTTACTGCATATCTTGCTGACGTTAGACCGTTAGCGTGTTGGCGCTCTGCATTGGGTTTGTGTGGGTTTTTTAGCTGAGTCATGCCAGCCAGGGGTTAAATATTAGAGGTAGGGATATTGACTGGGTTTGGAGACAAAGACAGGTGAGGCGGCACAGTGTGTGTGTGTGTGTGTGTGTGTGTGTGTGTGTGTGTGTGTGTGTGTGTGTGTGTGGTGCTTTGACGGTAAACAATGGTCGAGACACATTTTCTTATCATCTGTCCAGAGGTGTGTCATTATATTCCAGACAAAACACTAATGCTGTCTGTCTAGATTTATCATCATCTTTCTCATCTCTCTTCCTCATGCTCTCTCTCTCTTGCTCTCTCTTGCTCTCTCTCGCTCTCTCCACCTGCTGAGCAGTGAATGGCTGCTATAGTGCTGACTGAGGCCTCAATTCTCTCTCCCTCTCTTCCTTTTCTCCCTCTCATCTCTCTCTCTCTCTCTCTCCCTTTCTCTCTAACTCTCTTTCTCTCCCTCTCATCTCTCTCTCTCCCTTTCTTTCTCTCTCTAACTCTCTCTTTCTCTCTCTGCTCAAGTAGATGTCGTTCAGACAATGGCGTGTATTCATGGATGCCTAGGGAAGCCAGGCTTCCCAAAGAAAAAAACATATCAAATAATTTATCTTTAGTCTCTCTATGTTTCATAAGGGAAGCCAGTTTGGATTTGGCTTCACTCCAATCAAATCGCATCGAGAGCATACGTCATTGACAGAACCTCATTGTGCATCTCCTTGTGTTGCCATCCTCTATCTAAAATTGGATGGCGATAGGGATTTGGACTTGTGGTTTTACTTAATTCTCCGTATTGGCCAATGATTATAACGGTGATTCTGATCCAACCATTAATTCATACATTGTACCCCTGGCCTGAGAGAATGGAAGTTCAATATGTAGCTAGATGTAGAAGGCTAATGTTAACTAGCCAACGTTGCCCATGAAAGGAAGTTAGGCTAGTGGGCAAGGATTTAGCCCGGTAGCCTAGGACAACAAAAAATAAAAGAGTGATAGACCATTTCTTCAACATTAAAGAGAGGAGGATGGCATTGGCGTTTCTCTACAAGTAGAGTGAGTCAACATGTTTTTTCTACTTGCATGAATGTGCACGCACACACAAAACACACCCACACAGAAATCAGAACCATTGACAGCCACATAATTTATATACTGAACAAAACTATAAACGCAACATGCAACAATTTCAAAGATTTTACTGAGTTAGTGTTCACATAAGGAAATCGAAACAATCAATTGAAATAAATTCATTAGGCCCTAATCTATGGATTTCACATGAGTGGGAATACAGATATGCATCTGTTGGTCACAGATACCTTAAAAAAAAGTACGGGTGTGGCTCAGAAAACCAGTCAGTATCTGGTGTGACCACCATTTGCCTCATGCAGTGCGAATCATCTCCTACGCATAGAGTTGATCAGGCTGTTGATTGTGGCCTGTGGAATGTTGTCCCACTCCACTTCAATGGCTGAGCGAAGTTGCTGAATATTGGTGGGAACTGGAACACGCTGTCGTACACGTCGATCCAGAGCATCCCAAAAATGCTGACGTGTGACATGTCTGGTGAGTATGCAGGCCATGGAAGAACTGGGACACTTTCAGCTTCCAGGAATTGTGTACAGACCCTTGCGACATGGTGCTGTGCAGTATCATGCTGAAACATGAGGTGATAACAGCGGATGAATGGCACGACAATGGGCCTCAGGATCTCGTCACTGCATCTCTGTGCATTCAAATTGCAATCGATAAAATGCAATTGTGTTCATTGTCCATAGCTTGTCGTACACGTCAATCCAGAGCATCCCAAACATGCTCAACGGATGACATGTCTGGTGAGTATGCAGGCCATGGAAGAACAGGGACATTTTCAGCTTTGGTTCAGAACATTAAATTCTCTGGCAATAGCTCTGGTGGACATTCCTGCAGTCAGCATGCCAATTGCATGCTCCCTCAAAACATGAGCCATCTGTGGCATTGTGTTGTGTGACAAAACTGCACATTTTAGAGTGGCCTTTTATAAGTTGCACCTGTGTAATGATCATGCTGTTTAATCAGCTTCTTGATATGCTACACCTGTCAGGTGGATGGATTATCTTGGCAAAGGAGAAATGCTCACTAAAAGGGATGTAAACAAATTTGTGCACACAATTTGAGAGAAATAAGCTTTTTGTGCATATGGAAACATTTCTGGGATCTTTTATTTCAGCTCATGAAACATGTTACTAACACTTTATATGTTGCGTTTATATTTTTGTTCAGTGTAGCTTACGTTGATTGGAATAAATAAATGTTGGTATATTTTAGTTGTCACTGTATTAGACTAAGCATAGGTGATTTGATTATGTTAAAATGTTGAAGTTGAAATGGTGCTGGAATAGTGGAGGCAGCTCCTGTTTTTTTTTGCGACTTGCGGTAACTCTCAGTGGTTCTAAATCAATAGTTGTTTACTGGTCTGAAAATGTCAGAAGCATTAACTTGCTTGACCATGCTGTAGGTCATATTACTGTTTGTTACACGCAAAATGCTTTGTGGACCTCACCGGACAGATGTTGCTCTCCCGTTTTGTGATGAAACAAAGGTGTGGTTGAATTTATTCTGCCACTGTGTCTTATTGTCTCGGCCTTAGGCCTATACAGTGCTATGAAAAAGTATTTGCCCCCTTTCTAATTTTCTCTACTTTTGCATATTTGTGATACTGAATGTTATCAGATCTTCAACCAAAACCTAATATTAGATAAAGGGAACATAAGTGGACAAATAACACAACAATTACATATTTATTTCATAAACAAAGTTATGCAACACCCAATTCCCCTGTGTGAAAAAGTAATTGCCCCCTTACACTCAATAACTGGTTGTGCCACCTTTAGCTGCAATGACTCCAACCAAATGCTTCCTGTAGTTGTTGATCAGTCTCTCACATCGCTGTGTTGGAATTTTGGCCCACTCTTCCATGCAGAACTGCTTTAACTCAGTGATGTGTGGGTTTTCAAGCATGAACTGCTCGTTTCAAGTCCTGCCACAACATCTCAATTGGGATTAGGTCTGGACTTTGACTAGGCCATTCCAAAACTTCAAATTTGTTGCTTTTTAGCAATTTTCATGTAGACTTGATTGTGTGTTTTGGATCATTGTCTTGCTGCATGACCCAGCTGCGCTTCAGCTTCAGCTCACAGACGGATGGTCTGACATTCTCCTGTAGAATTCTCTGATACAGAGCAGAATTCATGGTTCCCTCTATTAAGGCAAGTCGTCCAGGTCCTGAGGCAGCAAAGCATCCCCAAACCATCACACCACCACCACCATGCTTGACCTTTGGTATGATGTTCTTACTGTGGAATGCAGAGTTTGGATTTCGCCAGGCATTACTGGAACCATGTCGTCGAAAAGTTATACTTTTGAATCATCTGTCCATAGAACGTTCTTCCAAGAGTCTTGATGATCATCCAGGTGCTTTTTGGCAAACTTGAATCAACTTTTTGGACGGGAAGGGTCCCATTTATTAGAAAGGGGGCAAATACTTTTTCATAGCACTGTATATCACGTTATCAAGGCATATGAACTAACCGATTATAGAGCGAACAACGCAATTATCACAACACATAGGTTGTAATATGGCATTTATTTCTGGCTTGGCTTCCCCAGTGATTTTACCCATGCACCTCTACTGCGTTCAGATGTAATTACCCCTAGTCAGACAAACAGACAGACAAAGACATTCAAGGACGAGTGTGTGTGTGTGTGTGTGTGTGTGTGTGTGTGTGTGTGTGTGTACACTGTAACTGTATATGTGCAACAATCAATAACGTCTACAACAACACAATACTTATTTCCAAACCCATCACATCAACCATTTTTTCCACTTGCGTCACAGCAATCACCACTGATGGCTCTCATGTCAATCAGCAAGGTCATGCGACTAATCTCCTTGTGGCTCCATCACATTAGCTTACGTAAGGTGAGTCCTACTGTACGGACCAAAATGGCCGCCGAGCTTCACCACCCAGGTGGCTTTTACACCTCTACACATTACCAGAGGATTAGATCAGGTAAGTAAATCCAAAACACTGTAAAGAGCGATCCGATGAAAGGTCCCATTGTACAGTAGCCTGTACAGATACCCTGTAATCCAATGGTAATAAGGGAACTGGAGAACCATGTTGGCTCAAGTCTTCCACAACCCTTTGAGCATCTGAACCTCAATTACATTCAGTTGAATGTATAGTGTTAACTTCAAATAACTGTTAAACGTATTTAAGTGAGTTGAAAAATAAACTTTAAAAAAACACAGTTGTTTAAGAGCAAAAAACACTGAGCAACCTAACACATTCAGTTTGACTGCATCAGGTTTTTCTAGACAGAAAACGTTTTCTCTTGAAGTACAAGGCAATGCGGCGTCCCTCTCTCTCTATTAGGCGAACACATACACACACACACACACAGAGTGAATAAATAGTTCCGACGTTAGCAGTTAGAAGTGTTGCTCGGGCCTGCAGCGAACAGTGTTGAACGGTGCATGTAACAGGAGGAGAACGGTGATGCAGAGCGTTACACATGAACGCAGCCCGTTCAGCATCACAGGCCATTTAGTACAGCTATTGATGGTGGAGGAAGCCCTTTCAGAGAGAGAGAGAGAGAGAGAGAGAGAGAGAGAGAGAGAGAGAGAGAGAGAGAGAGAGAGAGAGAGAGAGAGAGAGAGAGAGAGAGAGAGAGAGAGAGAGAGTGTGTGTGTGTGAGCGAGGGAAAAGGGTGTATGTGTGTGCGTGTGTGTGTGTTCCTCTGTGCAGATGAGGGAGGCAGCGGCAGAAATGACACACACACACAATGAGAAGAAGTAGGTCTACAGTGCAGCTGTATTAACCAGATTTGAACTGTGAGGGAACTGAAACCGTCGGGTTTCTTAAACCAACATGTTGCCTAGAACGAAACTAAAAACAAAATGAGTGCGTGTTTGAGAGAGACAAAGACAGAGGGAGAGAGCGAGAGTGAATATTTTGTTGCAAGAGATGGACACAAGTAGTACACGCATTCTAGGGGTTAATGTGGGGACAAGGCCCCCAAGACTATATATGTCTGTATGTCTGTCTCCACTCTGTTTTCTACAGCTGAGCTGAGTCACAATTCATATGTTATGACTGGAGCAGACCTGTCAGGCTGTCAGCATAGTATGTTGAGGCAGTGAAGTATGTGTGTGTGTGTGTGTGTGTGTGTGTGTGTGTGTGTGTGTGTGTGTGTGTGTGTGTGTGTGTGTGTGTGTGTGTGTGTGTGTGTGTGTGTGTATGTGTGTATGTGTGTGCGTGTGTGTAGAGGCTAGCTAAGGACACCATTAGTCATAGTAGAGGAACTACCCTTCACACCACCCAAGAGATCATGCTCAGACTAGGGTTGAATATTTTCCCGTTATTTTACAAATGTTCCATCCCGAGAATAAATCACTTTTCTCCCAGGTAACCCGGTATTTCCCATCAAAACCGGAAGTGTCATTTAAAAGCATTATAAAGTATATAAATAGGCCTATGTGTGACACTCTGGCTCCGGGACTTTTATATTTGAGCCAGGGTGTATTTGTTTTGTTGGGTTTTGGTTTGGTTATGTTGGGTTTTGGGTGTATTTCTATGTTTGCAGTTCTGTGGGGTTTATGTCTAGGTTTGGTCAATGACTCCCAATCGGAGGTAACGAGTGTCAGCTGTCGGCTCGTTATCTCTGATTGGGAGCCATATTTAATCTGATTGTTTTCCTGTGGGAATGGTGGGTTTTTGTTCCAGGTTCAGTATTTTGTCACTGTTGGACTTCACTATCGTCTTTTGTTTTGTAGTTACGTGCTTTCTTTATTAAAGTCATCATGTTCACTCAACGCGCTGCGTATTGGTCTGCTCCCTTTATAGACGATCGTGACAGAAAAACCCACCATAAAAGGACCAAGCAGCGTGTCAAGCGGCAACAGGACCTACCTACACAGGATTTATGGACGCCTCCAAAGGATTCATGGACATGGGAGGAGATACGGGCTGGAAAGGGTCCTTGGGCACAACCGGGAGAATATCGCCGCCCTCGTGAAGAGCTGGAGGCAGCTAAAGCCGAGAGGAGGTGGTATGAGGAGGCAGCACGGAGTCGAGGCTGGAAGCCCGTGGGTACTACCCAAACATTTCTTGGGGGGGGGCTAAAAGGGAGTGTGGCGAAGTCAGGTAGGAGACCTGCGCCTACTCCCTGGACTGACCGTGGAGAGCGAGAGTACGGGCAGACACCGTGTTACGCAGTAGAGCGCATGGTGTCTCCTGTACGCAGGCATAGCCCGGTTCGGTACATTCCAGCTCCACGTATCGGCCGGGCTAGATTGAGCATTGAGCCGGATGTCATGAAGCCGGCCCAACGCATCAGGCCACCAGTGCGTCTCCTCGGGCCGGCTTACATGGCACCAGCCTTACGCATGGTGTCCCCGGTTCGCCCACATAGCCCGGTGCGGGTTATTCCTCCTTCCCGTACTGGTCGGGCGACGGGGAGTATACAACCAGGTAAGGTTGGGCAGGCTCAGTGCTCAAGGGAGCCAGTACGCCTGCACGGTCCGGTATTTCCGGCGCCACCTCCCCGCTCCAGCCCAGTACCACCAGTGCCTACACCACGCACCAAGCCTCCTGTGTGTCCCCAGAGTCCTGTGCGTCCTGTTGCTGCTCCCCGCACTAGCCCTGAGATGCGTGTCCTCAGCCCGGGACCACCAGTTCCGGCACCACGCACTAGGCCTTATGTGCGTCCCCAGGGTCCAGCATGCCCTGTTGCTACTCCCCGCACTAGCCCTGAGATGCGTGTCCTCAGCCCGGGACCACCAGTTCCGGCACCACGCACTAGGCCTTATGTGCGTCCCCAGGGTCCAGCATGCCCTGTTCCTTCTCCCCGCACTAGCCCTGAGATGCGTGTCCTCAGCCCGGGACCACCAGTTCCGGCACCACGCACCAGGCCTATAGTGCGTCTCGGCCGGCCAGAGTCTGCCGTCTGCCCAACGGCGCCTGAACTGCCCGTCTGCCCAACGGCGCCTGAACTGCCCGTCTGCCCAACGGCGCTTGAACTGCCCGTCTGCCCAACGGCGCCTGAACTGCCTGTCTGCCCAACGCCGTCTGAACTGTCCGTCTGCCAAGCGCTGCATAAGCCGCCCGTCTGCCATGAGCCTTCAGAGCCGTCCGCCAGACCGGAGCCGCTAAAGCCTTCCGCCAGACAGGATCAGCCAGAGCCTTCCGCCAGACAGGATCAGCCAGAGCCTTCCGCCAGACAGGATCAGCCAGAGCCTTCCGCCAGACAGGATCGGCCAGAGCCTTCCGCCAGACAGGATCAGCCAGAGCCTTCCGCCAGACAGGATCAGCCAGAGCCTTCCGCCAGACAGGATCAGCCAGAGCCTTCCGCCAGACAGGATCAGCCAGAGCCTTCAGCCAGCCATGAGCAGCCAGATCCGTCGGCCAGCCATGAGCAGCCAGATCCGTCGGCCAGCCATGAGCAGCCAGATCCGTCGGCCAGCCATGAGCAGCCAGATCCGTCAGCCAGCCATGAGCAGCCAGATCCGTCAGCCAGCCATGAGCAGCCAGATCCGTCGGCCAGCCATGAGCAGCCAGATCCGTCGGCCAGCCATGGGCAGCCAGATCCGTCGGCCAGCCATGAGCAGCCAGATCCGTCAGCCAGCCATGAGCAGCCAGATCCGTCAGCCAGCCATGAGCAGCCAGATCCTTCAGCCAGCCATGAGCCGTCCAGCCAGGATCCGCCAGAGACGTCCAGCCAGGATCCGCCAGAGCCAGCCAGCCAGGATCCGCCATTGAGTCCGGTGCTGTCCCTTAGCCCGGTGCTGCCCCTTATCCTGGTGCTGCCCCTTAGTCCGGTACTGCCCCTTAGTCCGGTGCTGCCCCTTAGTCCGGTGCTGCCCGTTAGTCGGTGCCGCCCCTTAATCCAGTGGGGTTTAGTTGGGGGGTGGTCATATGGAGGAGGCTACGGAAGCGGATAGTGACTAAGGTGGGGTGGGGACCACGACCAGGGCCAGAGCCGCCACCGTGGACAGACGCCCACCCAGACCCTCCCATAGACTGTATGCTGGTGCGCCCGGAGTTCGCACCTTTAGGGGGGGGTACTGTGACACTCTGGCTCCGGGACTTTTATATTTGAGCCAGGGTGTATTTGTTTTGTTGGGTTTTGGTTTGGTTATGTTGGGTTTTGGGTGTATTTCTATGTTTGCAGTTCTGTGGGGTTTATGTCTAGGTTTGGTCAATGACTCCCAATCGGAGGTAACGAGTGTCAGCTGTCGGCTCGTTATCTCTGATTGGGAGCCATATTTAATCTGATTGTTTTCCTGTGGGAATGGTGGGTTTTTGTTCCAGGTTCAGTATTTTGTCACTGTTGGACTTCACTATCGTCTTTTGTTTTGTAGTTACGTGCTTTCTTTATTAAAGTCATCATGTTCACTCAACGCGCTGCGTATTGGTCTGCTCCCTTTATAGACGATCGTGACACTATGTCTGGATTTGATTAGAGCTTTGATCAAAAATTCAAGCCTGATGCAACCTGAGCCTGATTAAATACATTTTATGAGCCCTACATTAAAGAAATTTAATGAGCCCAAGCTCAAAAAAGCCAAAATGATTGTTATCCAATACATAGGCTATATGATATAGGCTACTGCACATTACACAACACAGAAAAACATAAAAGCCCGTAGCTAGCTAAATGCTCTCGGTAAATACATGAAACTAGCTCCAGTAGGCTAATATTTTTGAGTGTGAACTGTATTACTGTACTGTATTGTGTTATATGGACTGGAATTACAGGGAGAGAACATGTGATTCATGTGATTCTGGTGCAGCACATGCAGCCTACAAAGTTACAAGTATAGGCTAGCGAATTTAATTTGAATTTTTCATAATATTTCCCCTAATGTTATTAGTCTACCTCCTCTTTCTCTCTCTATTGTTGCTTCATTCCTTCCTCGCTTCCAACAGTTAAATGAAATACGTTTTGTTGTCCTTATCTTCATCATTCTAATGACACGCTTGAATAATATAGGACTAGAATGAGATGCAGAAGGCTTTGGTTACGGATCTGAATAAATAACTGCTATAGCCCACCGCCATCGTGCATTTGCTCTTCTTTCAAACTACACGTGAGTTCTGTTGGCTGCTGTATTTTCATTCAGCAAACAAGAGCTTGTGTTCCTCTTCGAATAGTCTATTGAACATTAGAAATGCTAAAAAAATAATGTCCAGCAAGGTATTCTAGTCTAGCGTTTCCTGCATGGGACTCCAAGTTTAAAGGAGCGTTTTTTAAGGAGAGGCCAGTGGAGCACAGGTGCATGCTTATTGCGCAAGAGACAGAGGCTATAAGTTAGAAGCTTATTATGCATAACCCATCATTCATTAGCTAACTATAAGGCTAATATGACATTGAGTTTATTACCTGAAAGAGGTAGGCTAGGACATCTATATATAGGCCTATACAGTGCATTCGGAAAGTATTCCCCTTGACTTTTTCCACATTTTGTTACGTTACAGCCTTACTCTAAAATGGATTAAATAAAACATGTTCCTCATCAATCTACACACAATACCCCATAATGACAAAGCAAAAACAAATTTGTATACATTTTTGCTAATTTATATATTTTTTTAAAAAACCTGCTCCAGAGCCCTCAGGACCTCAGACTGGGGTGAAGGTTCACCTTCCAACAGGACAACGACCCTAAGCACACAGCCAACACAACGCAGGAGTGGCTTCGGGACAAGTCTCTCAATGTCCTTGAGTGGCCCAGCCAGAGCTTGAACCCGATCAAACATCTGTGGAGAGACCTGAAAATAGCTGTGCAGCGATGCTCCCCATCCAACCTGACAGAGCTTGAGAGGATCTGCAGAGAAGAATGGGAGAAACTCCGCAAATACAGGTGTACCAAGCTTGTAGCGTCATACCCAAGAAGACTCAAGGCTGTAATCGCTGCAAAAGGTGTTTCAATAAAGTACTGAATAAAGGGTCTGAATACTTATGTAAATTTGAAGTTTAATTTAATTTTATAAATTTGCAAAAATGTATAAAAACCTGTTTTTGCTTTGTCATTGTGGGGTATTGTGTGTATATTGATGAGAACATATTTAAAAAAAATACATTTTAGAATAAGGCTGTAATGTAACAAAATGTGGAAAAAGTGAAAGGGTCTGAATACTTTCCAAATGCACTATATATCAATCTTGAACAGGATTACCCATTTTGGATGCAATTTGACTGGAATTGATGGAGAGAGAGAGAAAGACTGCGAGAGAGTACTTGCTCGTGCACTGATTTAAAGCAACAATATAGGAGTGTTATAAAACTCTGCAGCTGCAAGAAAAAAAATATCATCTTTACAATTGAAAAATAAGGTGACCCCCAAAAGCCACGTGGAGATGGGTAAATTAGACGCGCATTCAGCCATTATCTTACTGCAGCATAGGCTATGCAAATGTAGGCCTACCTGTCACAAGAAAAAAAGTAACCATGATGAGATGATAGGTCTACATGCATTGTGAAGTGCGCTCCATACAGAGATGGTCTGTCCCCACCCTGAGCGTTGATTCAGCATGCAGAGGCCGTAGAGAAGCCAGATTTAGACATTGCATATAATTTAACAGTTCCATTTCACGCCATGCTGTTCATACAAATAATTTATTTCTAATTTACCGGTTTCTCGCAGTTATTTATTACGGGAAAAGAGAGTGATTTTGGGCGGTAAATCTCGGTAACCGGGTTCCCGCCATTCAAACCTAGCTTAGACCTGCCTGTCACACACACGCGCATGCACACATGCATAAACCTACGCACTTACACACATACAGGCAGGCACACACACACAGACTGAGCCACATCTCATATCAACAACAGTGTATTACAAATTCCTAACCGTCTGTTAGACAAAGCATGTTGTGCAACTATTAGGGTTTAATGTGAATACCACACTATCAGTTTGGCAGAGATTACTGTGTTTTCTACTTGTTGAGACTTGCATCCAGGCAATACTGTCAGTGTCAACAACAAACATAATCACTAGCCATGTCTTCAAGGAGAGGAACAAATGAGGGAGGGAAAGAGGGAGAGAGAGAGAGAGAGAGAGAGAGAGAGAGAGAGAGAGAGAGAGAGAGAGAGAGAGAGAGAGAGAGAGAGAGAGAGAGAGAGAGAGAGAGAGAGAGAGAGAGAGAAGAGAGAGTAGAGACAGAGAGAGAGACGAGAGACCACAGACATACATCCTTTTATCCATCATTTATTTATCCAGGAATGTACAGTGAGGGAAAAAAGTATTTGATCCCCTGCTGATTTTGTACGTTTGCCCACTGACAAAGAAATTATCAGTCTATAATTTTAATGGTACGTTTATTTGAACAGTGAGAGACAGAATAACAACAAAATAATCCAGAAAAACGCATGTAAAAAATGTTATAAATTGATTTGCATTTTAATGAGGAAATAAGTATTTGACCCCCTCTCAATCAGAAAGATTTCTGGCTCCCAGGTGTCTTTTATACAGGTAACGAGCTGAGATTAGGAGCACACTGTACCGTCAAATCTTGGGTGAGAACCTCCTTCCCTCAGCCAGGGCATTGAAAATGGGTCGTAGATGGGTATTCCAGCATGACAATGACCCAAAACCCACGGCCAAGGCAACAAAGGAGTGGCTCAAGAAGAAGCACATTAAGGTCCTGGAGTGGCCTAGCCAGTCTCCAGACCTTAATCCCATAGAAAATCTGTGGAGGGAGCTGAAGGTTCGAGTTGCCAAACGTCAGCCTCGAGACCTTAATGACTTGGAGAAGATCTGCAAAGAGGAGTGGGACAAAATCCCTCCTGAGATGTGTGCTAACCTGGTGGCCAACTACAAGAAACGTCTGACCTCTGTGATTGCCAACAAGGGTTTTGCCACCAAGTACTAAGTCATGTTTTGCAGAGGGGTCAAATACTTATTTCCCTCATTAAAATGCAAATCAATTTATAACATTTTTGACATGTGTTTTTTTCTGGATTTTGGTTGTTGTTATTCTGTCTCTCACTGTTCACATAAACCTACCATTAAAATTATAGACTGATCATGTCTTTGTCAGTGGGCAAACGTACAAAATCAGCAGGGGATTAAATACTTTTTTCCCTCACCGTAAGTCATTGAGGAAGAATTATACCCGGCAATAACATCCTGGGAATTGCTAAATGTGTATCCCAGTAGCCTAAGTCCGACATCTGTTAGTACTGTATCGCCAACTCCTCCAGATGTAGGATCTTAATTTGATCACCCTGTTGCAGGAGAACTTTCCAATACACTGAGGTAAGCTTGGTTTATATGGTATCGAGTAAAGCTTAAACCATGTATTTAGATTGTAGGTAGGTAGGTATTGTAGTTAGGTATTGTAGGTAGTTTATCTAGGTAGTTATTGTAGGTTATTGTAGGTAATTATTGTATTCGGCTGAGCCCGGTGAATCACGAGGCTAGCTAACTCACTACCTGGACCAATAAAGCTAGCTAGCTAGCGGGTAGCTACTGGTAACTATTAGCAACTGTGGATAGTTGTTTCCAATGTTATTTCACGCTTAAGAGTACCTGTAATTATGCCAGCTAGCTACCTACCATTCAGCTGTCTTTCTAACCTCATTATCTGAAGCGTTAACGTTAGGTAGTTAGTAGCTACTGTACTCGAAATGTAGCTAGCTTGTTGCTACCTGGATAGCTAACTAAACAATAGCTGGAACGACCTAGCTTTAATATCATTGGGACAGACGCTAACTGGCTGAATCGATTCAGTGGCTAGCTTTGCACTTAACTGGCTAACAGTAGCTACTAAAAGTAAGTTATAACCTACATTTTTATTTCTGTTTTGTTTTTACATACTGGTAACCAGAGTTGTTCAAGGGAATTCGGGACATGGGTGACTAGTTAACGTTAGCTTGGCTCTCTGTGTGTTCGTGCTGTGGGAGGGGTTGGTTCGTTGGCAGATAGCAATGGCTAGCTAGTATGCTAACTATTCTAGCTAACTAACTGGCTGAATAAGTTGACGACGTACTCACTCAAACTGTCAAAACTAACCCAAAACTTTACACAACGTTAGACACGGACACAAATGATCTGCTTGGCGTGTTAACACACTGGTTTGTTGTAACCGAGTATTGGTGCTAAACCGTGTCATTGGAGGCTGGCATGCTAGTTGGCTTTGGCGTCATAGGATTTGGTGCCCTGGATGGTTTTCGCGGAAGAATACTGTACCAAGTTAGCTGAATAAACTAAGTTAGAGTCTATTCCTAGAAAACATTGAACCGCTGTAGTTTACAACAATTATAATTTCTAAAGTGAAGTTGGGAGAGTTTTATTTCAGTTTTTTCCTTGAAAGGTAAGTGAGGGAGGCCCCACTCTCTCGCTTTCCCAGATGTTTAGTTCATTTCATTCCGATCTCCTTTGCATTATTGTAGCCTTTTTCTGTAGCCTGTCAACTATGTGTCTGTCTATCCCTGTTCTCTCCTCTCTGCACAGGCCATACAAATGCTTCACACTACGTGGCTGTTGCCACTCTAATCTGGTGGTCCCTGCGCGCACGACCCACGTGGAGTTCCAGGTCTCTGGCAGCCTCTGGAACTGCTGTTCTGCGGCCAACAAGGCAGAATTCATCTCAGCCTATGCTACCCTCCAGTCCCTCGACTTCTTGGCGCTGACGGAAACATGGATTACCACAGAAAACACTGCTACTCCTACTGCTCTTTCTTTGTCTAACCATGTGTTCTCGCATACCCCGCGAGCATCAGGTCAGCGCGGCGGTGGCACAGGAATCCTCATCTCTCCCAAGTGGACATTCTCTCTTTTCCCCCTGACCCATCTGTCTATCTCCTCATTTGAATTCCATGCTGTCACAGTCACTAGCCCATTCAAGCTTAACATCCTTGTCATTTATCGCCCTCCAGGTTCCCTTGGAGAGTTCATCAATGAGCTTGACGCCTTGATAAGTTCCTTTCCTGAGGATGGCTCACCCCTCACAGTTCTGGGTGACTTTAACCTCCCTACGTCTGCCTTTGACTCATTTCTCTCTGCCTCCTTCGTTCCACTCCTTTCCTCTTTTGACCTCACCCTCTCACCGTCCCCCCCTACTCACAAGGCAGGCAATACGCTTGACCACATCTTTACTAGATGCTGTTCTTCTACTAATCTCACTGCAACTCCCCTCCAAGTCTCCGACCACTACTTTGTATCCTTTTCTCTCTCGCTCTCCTCCAACACTACTCACTCTGCCCCTACTCAGATGGTAATGTGCCGTCGCAACCTTCGCTCTCTCTCTCCCGCTACTCACTCCTCTTCAATCATATCATCTCTTCCCTCTGCTAAATCCTTCTCCCTCCGATCTCCTGATTCTGCCTGCTCAACCCTCCTGTTCATTTCGAGTAGTTTTTTCTAGTAGTTGTTGTTAAATTAGTTTCTTATCACTTTTATTTATTGTTTATTTCACTTGCTTTCAATGTAAACACGTTTCCAATGCCAATAAAGCCCCTTTGAATTTAATTGAATTGAGAGCGAGACATAAGGATTCTGGGAAAAATCGTTATAGCGTGTCAAATCCCTTCTAGCTGGGTAAATAACCTAGGGCTGTTTGTGACTGTTTGTGTGTGTGTGTGTGTGTGTGTGTGTGGGGTACATCCTGCTAGCGCCCGTCGCTAATCCGCATAGAGAGATAATGCCGTTCTCACTCTCTCTCTCCCTCTCCCTCTCCCTGTCTCTCTCTCTGTCTCTCTCTGTCTCTCTCTCGGTCTCTCTCTCGGTCTCTCTCTACTCCAGGAGTAAGAGAATAAAAACATGCTTCTGTGGCCTAATCTATCTATCTATCTATCTATCTATCTATCTATCTATTATTTAATAGGGAGTCAGTGAGAAATAACTTTGTTGACATTCTAGATGTAGACTGAAGCTTCTAGAATGTTGCTGCTTCAGTGTGGAATAAGCAGAATGATAGCCAATTAACATGAAAGGTGTTTAGAAAGACACTCAGAGAAAGATGGTGCATGTGTGCCTGCGTGCATGTGTTGACTGATTAATCATCACTATAATGTATTAAAACACAGCTCAGGGTAACTGAAACTGGAATGGGCTGTATATCATGTGACGGGTCACGTGTTACAGGAAGTGGCGTAGACACAAAGAAACAGTGGTCTTATCAGCAAAACTAACAGTTCCCATTTTCACAACTCTATCTCATTTGCCAGATAAATATTTAGGTCAATGCTTAGCCTACAGTAAGTTCAATAGAGAAGTGGTAAAAGAAGTAGCTCCACATTACACAGCGGTCATGTTGAGTCTTTGCATTGAGGACAAACGAAAGGCACAACGAACAGCACAACACACTGTAAAAGAGATATTATTCCAGTTGAATTTTCAATGGGGCAGCAACAGTCTTCACCCACACACCCACAAGTCATACCCAAGTCATACCCAAGTCATAACCAACCAAGTCATAAACCGCTGCTTTGCTTCTAGATACAGTATGAGTGCCATTTACCAGCATTGGTAGACTGACTCATGATAGTGTGTGTGTGTGTGTGTGCGCGCGCGCGCGTGTGTGCGTGTGTGTGCGCGCGCGCGCGTGTGTGCGTGTGTGTGCGCGCGCGCGCACATGCGTGCATGTGTGTGTGAGTGTTGGGTGGAGACAACAGTATAGAGACAGTGACATTTTAAAAGCTTCCAACTAACAATAAGCCTCCTATCCAATCATTCTAGTGATCTTTTTAAAGCTTCTGAGATAACTGATACAGTTCAACCAAGAGCAAGCCTCCTATCTAATCATTAACAACATTAGGGTCATGTCAGGTAATACCTTTTCTGTATTACAGCTGAGAACAGCACTTTTTCATCTTCATACAATGAATGACTGTAAGCTAATCTACCGTAACTGTATCATGCCAACACAGTTAGTCAGAGTACCTGGACAGGTCCAGACCTGGGTGAATCATTCTTTCTCTCTCCCTTTATGTCTCCCTCTCTCTCTCTCTCTCCCTCTCTCTCTCTCCCTCTTTCTCTCTCTCTCTCTGTCTCTCTCTCTCCCTCTCTCTCTGCCTCGCTCACTGTCTCTTCCTCTACTTGCTTCTCTCTCGTTAAGACATGGAACCACAGCTATGCATCCTTAAAGAGAGGTCGGAAAACATCCACCTGGAATTCAGTGCGTGTGTCTGTGTGTATATGTGTAACCGGTGTGAAATGGCTAGCTAGTTAGCGGTGCGCCCTAGTAGCATTTCAATCGGTGACGTCACTCGCTCTGAGACCTTGAAGTAGTTGTTTCCCTTGCTCTGCAAGGGTCGCGGCTTTTGTGGAGCGACGGGTAACGGTGCTTCGAGGGTGACTGTTGTCGATGTGTGCAGAGGGTCCCTGGTTCAAGCTCAGGTAGGGGCGAGGAGAGGGACGGAAGCAACACTGTTACATATGTATGTGTGACTGTAGACAGAAGGTCTGGTTTTTACGTGGGACCGTGGCCACGTTCCCAATCCTACTCCGGGAATATCTCTCATCAGCCTCTGTCATCATTCCCAAATGTAATTGGCCCATTTACTCTGCACTGTACACTGTACACTGTATATTGAGAAACACCCAGAGTGTATTTTCTCTCGCTTCAGCTCAAATAATGGCCGCCATTGATTTCAAGAAATGTTACGTCATTTTTTACGTGATTGGGTCATATTTCTTTGCATACTTTCTGTTGAAGCTTGCATCGATGCTTGCTTCAAAATATGTACAAACGGAGAAGTGCCCCCCGTGCTCCATTTCAAATACTTTGATTTGGACTCATACTCCGATCCTCCCATGCTCCAATTTGCGTGCTCAGAGCACGGTAGTGTGCATTTTGAGAAACACCCTCCGACTTCAGAATGAAATGTTGCCTATTCACATCTCATATGTTGCCTGACTATGTCACGTTCGTTGAAGGACGGGTCAGACCAAGGCGCAGCGTGAAATGCATACATGTTTATTATAAAGAATAAACACACGAACAAAACAACATAACGTGACGTCCTCAGGCTAAACACAAATACAAGCCTCTACACGGAACAAGATCCCACAACTAATGCATGCCAACAGGCTGCCTAAGTATGATCCCCAATCAGAGACAACGAGTGACAGCTGTCTCTGATTGGGAATCACACCCGGCCAAACATAGATCTGCAACACCTAGACTGAAACATAGAAAACACAACATAGAACACCACACCCTGACTCAACATATAAGAGTCCCCTGAGTCAGGGCGTGACAGACTACAATATTGTATCTTGATACGTTAATAAATACATGCTGTGTTAATTTTGGCATGTTTACCTGCCTACGTACCCTAAACAGCAAGCCCATAATAAGTCAGTAAGGATAAATGGCTAGCTACTAGTACTGTTAGCTAGCCAGATAGCCACGAAGAATTGTTAGCTACCTACCCAAGAAGAATTTACATCTATCTTGCATAATATTCGTTTTAGGTCATTTTTGCCTGTTAAACTATCTGGTTAGCTACATTGTTATAATTCACATATAGCTAACTGATGGAGGCCGGTTCAGTGAATGGGTACTGTAACGTTAAGTCCATAGTAAGTCAATAGTAGTCAGTAGTATGAATATTGAGAAACACCCTGTATGTCTTTGTGATGTTAGGAATACAAGACAACACTACTTAGTTTACAGTAATAACCGTTCAAATGGTTCTAAGGGTTGAAATGGAATACAGTCAACCCAAAGTCACTTTTCCAAACAACTGGACTTCAGTCCCAGGAGGTTGGTGGCACCTTAATTGGGGAGGACGGGCACATGGTAATGGCTGGAGTGAAATAAATTGAATGGTATCAACAACATCAAACACATGGTTTCCAGGTGTTTGATGCCATTCCATTCGCTCCGTTCCAACCATTATTATGAGCCGTTCTCCCCTCAGCAGCCTCAACTGATTTCATTGATACCATAACATAACACTCCTACAAACATGTCTATCACTGTCAGAGTAAAACAACGTTGCTGTTCAGAAGTAACGATACAGTAACCTATAAACGTATAACATGACAGCTGTGTGTGCCTCCTACCTTCACAAGTCAACACCGTCTCAATCTTCCTACAGGGTGAAAGGACAGCTAGCTATTCACTGTTAGAACAATGTTGCTGTTCTTTAGCCTTTGGCAACACTACATATTAAACTGTGACGCCTACCTTCACAAGCCAAAACCCAAGAGATTGATATCTGGTGCTGAGAGAGAGAGAGCAAGAGAGAGAGAGAGAGAGAGAGAGAGAGATAAAGGGAGAGAGCGAGAGAGAGAGAGAGAGAGAGAGAGATAAAGGGAGAGAGAGAGAGAGAGACATAAAGGGAGAAAGCGAGATAGAGGATAGGAGAGCATGGTTTAGGCTTGTTTTATGAACCGGATGGATTCTGATAGCGACACTCCTCTACTTGGAAGGTGTTGAAATGAGAGAGCGAGAGAGAGAGAGAGAGAGGGGGGGGGGGGGGAGAGAGAGAGAGAGAGAGAGAGAGAGAGAGAGAGAGAGAGAGAGAGAGAGAGAGAGAGAGAACGAGAGAAAGACACTACTTCACTGACCTGCATGGGAAAAACCTTCTGAAACACATACACGCATGTACGCACGTGTACACGCACACACACCCTCCACCCTTATCCTGCCAGATTCAGCCAACTCCGAACCACTCAGAGACACAGGATCTCCTCTCACCTGATCTTCCCAAACAATACATCTATAAATAATGACAATGATGTCAAGTTACAACACGTCCTCTAGTTTTTGTTTTATGCCCATGTTGTCAGTGACAGATTAGGAACAACACACCTGATATTCTTTCTCTCTAGCACAAATGGGCAGCGTTCAGCGTTCCTTAGAGTACCTGGTCACACCCAGGTTACCCAATAATATATATGCCATTTAGCAGACGTTTTCATACAAAGCGACTTACAGTCATGCAGGCATACATTTTAGGTATGGGTGGTCCTGGGAATAGTCCCTTAAAATACATAGATGACAATTACCCTGATATTCCTATCACATGAACACCAATGGGCAGTGTTCCACTGTGTAACCTGGTCAGTCGCCACACCCCTATAGTCTACTCTCAGTGTTTCATAGAGTAACCTGGTCAGTCGCCACGCCCCTATAGTCTACTCTCAGTGTTTCATAGAGTAACCTGGTCAGTCGCCACGCCCCTATAGTCTACTCTCAGTGTTCCACTGTGTAACCTGGTCAGTCGCCACACCCCTATAGTCTACTCTCAGTGTTTCATAGAGTAACCTGGTCAGTGGTCACACCCTATAATCTCTCCATTGTATTACCAAGGAACCAGGAAACGACCAACAAGCAGAGACAGAGGAGTCTCACATTGCAATGCCCTAACTAAACCAATGGAGTCGTTAGAGGAGTCTAATTTCGGAACGGACACCTTCCTCCTTCTTCCTCCTCCTTCAGTCTTGGCTGTAAGATGACCAGACCAGCATTGTGTTTAGTAAAAAACTATGCCCCAGGAAAGAGGAGAGCCTGACAAAAGATAAGCTGCACGTCCCTTGTTGACCAAACCTGAGGAGTTGTTGAAGGTGAGGTAAAACTGAGGTACCCAAACATGGGAAAGAATTGGGAAATAGCCACCTTTTTATATCAGAATCCTCAGTCAGATTGTACAACTCCCACACACACAACCCGCCTCTCCCCCCTCCACACACACAAACCACACACACACACACACACACAGAGAGAGAGAGCCTATTGTGAACAACACATATGCTACATGCTGCAGCTATCTTCTCTAATGAGTTTCTTAATAAACAAACAAGACAGTACCTGGTTAAATAACAAGTAGATCTCTGTCTTGCTCTCGCCTACGGTGGAACACACACACATACACAAATATCTGGAACTCCCTCTCGTCTGTGGGGCGAAAACACACACACAAGTGGGAAAACACACCGTGGGAAAACAGAGACTAATACATGATTCATCAGAGGGGGGTGGGGGGCTACCTACTTTTCCTGGCTAGGGCGAGTTACATGCATACAAACACACGATAACATACACACTAAACACACATGTACACATGGATATTGTGTTGTAGATATGTGGTAGTAGAGTAGGGGCCTGAGGCCACACACTTAATGTGTTGTGAAATCTTTTGTGAATGTATTGTAATGTTTTTTAAATTGTTTAAGTGCCTTAATGTTGCTGGACCCCAGGAAGAGTAGCTGCTGCCTTGGCAGGAACTAATGGATCCTAAATAAATACAAACACAAATACACATACAAATACAAAGGAAAGCCCCCTCTGGTTCTCAGCCCTCCACAATCTGTAAACACTGGGCTGCGTCCCAAATGACACTATCACTTTTGACTAGGGCCCATAGGGCACTATAAGAAATAGGGTGCATTTGGGAACCAGCCTGGAGCTTTTTCCACAGATGTCACGATAATCCTGATGAAAATTATGTTTCCCCTCCTCCCCCTCCCCTCACATTCCCTCATTCTCTCTCCCCTTCATCTGTCCATCCAGTCATAACTACAGTAGCACTGAGACAGACGGCTGGTTGGTCCAGTCATAACTACAGTAGCACTGAGACAGACGGCTGGTTGGTCCAGTCATAACTACAGTAGCACTGAGACAGACGGCTGGTTGGTCCAGTCATAACTACAGTAGCACCGAGACAGACGGCTGGTTGGTCCAGTCATAACTACAGTAGCACCGAGACAGACGGCTGGTTGGTACAGTCATAACTACAGTAGCACCGAGACAGACGGCTGGTTGGTCCAGTCATAACTACAGTAGCACTGAGACAGACGGCTGGTTGGTCCAGTCATAACTACAGTAGCACTGAGACAGACGGCTGGTTGGTCCAGTCATAACTACAGTAGCACTGAGACAGACGGCTGGTTGGTCCAGTCATAACTACAGTAGCACCGAGACAGACGGCTGGTTGGTCCAGTCATAACTACAGTAGCACCGAGACAGACGGCTGGTTGGTCCAGTCATAACTACAGTAGCACTGAGACAGACGGCTGGTTGGTCCAGTCATAACTACAGTAGCACTGAGACAGACGGCTGGTTGGTCCAGTCATAACTACAGTAGCACTGAGACAGACGGCTGGTTGGTCCAGTCATAACTACAGTAGCACCGAGACAGACGGCTGGTTGGTCCTATCATAACTACAGTAGCACCGAGACAGACGGCTGGTTGGTCCAGTCATAACTACAGTAGCACCGAGACAGACGGCTGGTTGGTCCAGTCATAACTACAGTAGCACCGAGACAGACGGCTGGTTGGTCCAGTCATAACTACAGTAGCACTGAGACAGACGGCTGGTTGGTCCAGTCATAACTACAGTAGCACCGAGACAGACGGCTGGTTGGTCCAGTCATAACTACAGTAGCACCGAGACAGACGGCTGGTTGGTCCAGTCATAACTACAGTAGCACTGAGACAGACGGCTGGTTGGTCCAGTCATAACTACAGTAGCACTGAGACAGACGGCTGGTTGGTCCAGTCATAACTACAGTAGCACTGAGACAGACGGCTGGTTGGTCCAGTCATAACTACAGTAGCACTGAGACAGACGGCTGGTTGGTCCAGTCATAACTACAGTAGCACCGAGACAGACGGCTGGTTGGTCCAGTCATAACTACAGTAGCACCGAGACAGACGGCTGGTTGGTACAGTCATAACTACAGTAGCACTGAGACAGACGGCTGGTTGGTACAGTCATAACTACAGTAGCACTGAGACAGACGGCTGGTTGGTCCAGTCATAACTACAGTAGCACTGAGACAGACGGCTGGTTGGTCCAGTCATAACTACAGTAGCACTGAGACAGACGGCTGGTTGGTCCAGTCATAACTACAGTAGCACTGAGACAGACGGCTGGTTGGTCCAGTCATAACTACAGTAGCACCGAGACAGACGGCTGGTTGGTCCAGTCATAACTACAGTAGCACCGAGACAGACGGCTGGTTGGTCCAGTCATAACTACAGTAGCACCGAGACAGACGGCTGGTTGGTCCAGTCATAACTACAGTAGCACTGAGACAGACGGCTGGTTGGTCCAGTCATAACTACAGTAGCACCGAGACAGACGGCTGGTTGGTCCAGTCATAACTACAGTAGCACCGAGACAGATGGCTGGTTGGTCCAGTCATAACTACAGTAGCACTGAGACAGACGGCTGGTTGGTCCAGTCATAACTACAGTAGCACTGAGACAGACGGCTGGTTGGTCCAGTCATAACTACAGTAGTACTGAGACAGACGGCTGGTTGGTCCAGTCATAACTACAGTAGCACTGAGACAGACGGCTGGTTGGTCCAGTCATAACTACAGTAGCACTGAGACAGACGGCTGGTTGGTCCAGTCATAACTACAGTAGCACCGAGACAGACGGCTGGTTGGTCCAGTCATAACTACAGTAGCACCGAGAGAGACGGCTGGTTGGTCCAGTCATAACTACAGTAGCACCGAGACAGACGGCTGGTTGGTCCAGTCATAACTACAGTAGCACCGAGACAGACGGCTGGTTGGTCCAGTCATAACTACAGTAGCACTGAGACAGACGGCTGGTTGGTCCAGTCATAACTACAGTAGCACTGAGACAGACGGCTGGTTGGTCCAGTCATAACTACAGTAGCACTGAGACAGACGGCTGGTTGGTCCAGTCATAACTACAGTAGCACTGAGACAGACGGCTGGTTGGTCCAGTCATAACTACAGTAGCACTGAGACAGGCGGCTGGTTGGTCCAGTCATAACTACAGTAGCACTGAGACAGACGGCTGGTTGGTCCAGTCATAACTACAGTAGCACTGAGACAGGCGGCTGGTTGGTCCAGTCATAACTACAGTAGCACTGAGACAGACGGCTGGTTGGTCCAGTCATAACTACAGTAGCACTGAGACAGACGGCTGGTTGGTCCAGTCATAACTACAGTAGCACTGAGACAGGCGGCTGGTTGGTCCAGTCATAACTACAGTAGCACTGAGACAGACGGCTGGTTGGTCCAGTCATATCTACAGTAGCACTGAGACAGACGGCTGGTTGGTCCAGTCATAACTACAGTAGCACTGAGACAGACGGCTGGTTGGTCCAGTCATAACTACAGTAGCACTGAGACAGACGGCTGGTTGGTCCAGTCATAACTACAGTAGCACTGAGACAGACGGCTGGTTGGTCCAGTCATAACTACAGTAGCACTGAGACAGACGGCTGGTTGGTCCAGTCATAACTACAGTAGCACTGAGACAGACGGCTGGTTGGTCCAGTCATAACTACAGTAGCACTGAGACAGACGGCTGGTTGGTCCAGTCATAACTACAGTAGCACCGAGACAGACGGCTGGTTGGTCCAGTCATAACTACAGTAGCACCGAGACAGACGGCTGGTTGGTCCAGTCATAACTACAGTAGCACCGAGACAGACGGCTGGTTGGTCCAGTCATAACTACAGTAGCACTGAGACAGACGGCTGGTTGGTCCAGTCATAACTACAGTAGCACTGAGACAGACGGCTGGTTGGTCCAGTCATAACTACAGTAGCACTGAGACAGACGGCTGGTTGGTCCAGTCATAACTACAGTAGCACTGAGACAGACGGCTGGTTGGTCCAGTCATAACTACAGTAGCACTGAGACAGACGGCTGGTTGGTCCAGTCATAACTACAGTAGCACTGAGACAGACGGCTGGTTGGTCCAGTCATAACTACAGTAGCACCGAGACAGACGGCTGGTTGGTCCAGTCATAACTACAGTAGCACCGAGACAGACGGCTGGTTGGTCCAGTCATAACTACAGTAGCACTGAGACAGACGGCTGGTTGGTCCAGTCATAACTACAGTAGCACTGAGACAGACGGCTGGTTGGTCCAGTCATAACTACAGTAGCACTGAGACAGACGGCTGGTTGGTCCAGTCATAACTACAGTAGCACTGAGACAGACGGCTGGTTGGTCCAGTCATAACTACAGTAGCACTGAGACAGACGGCTGGTTGGTCCAGTCATAACTACAGTAGCACTGAGACAGACGGCTGGTTGGTCCAGTCATAACTACAGTAGCACTGAGACAGGCGGCTGGTTGGTCCAGTCATAACTACAGTAGCACTGAGACAGACGGCTGGTTGGTCCAGTCATAACTACAGTAGCACTGAGACAGGCGGCTGGTTGGTCCAGTCATAACTACAGTAGCACTGAGACAGACGGCTGGTTGGTCCAGTCATAACTACAGTAGCACTGAGACAGACGGCTGGTTGGTCCAGTCATAACTACAGTAGCACTGAGACAGGCGGCTGGTTGGTCCAGTCATAACTACAGTAGCACTGAGACAGACGGCTGGTTGGTCCAGTCATATCTACAGTAGCACTGAGACAGACGGCTGGTTGGTCCAGTCATAACTACAGTAGCACTGAGACAGACGGCTGGTTGGTCCAGTCATAACTACAGTAGCACTGAGACAGACGGCTGGTTGGTCCAGTCATAACTACAGTAGCACTGAGACAGACGGCTGGTTGGTCCAGTCATAACTACAGTAGCACTGAGACAGACGGCTGGTTGGTCCAGTCATAACTACAGTAGCACTGAGACAGACGGCTGGTTGGTCCAGTCATAACTACAGTAGCACTGAGACAGACGGCTGGTTGGTCCAGTCATAACTACAGTAGCACTGAGACAGACGGCTGGTTGGTCCAGTCATAACTACAGTAGCACCGAGACAGACGGCTGGTTGGTCCAGTCATAACTACAGTAGCACCGAGACAGACGGCTGGTTGGTCCAGTCATAACTACAGTAGCACCGAGACAGACGGCTGGTTGGTCCAGTCATAACTACAGTAGCACTGAGACAGACGGCTGGTTGGTCCAGTCATAACTACAGTAGCACTGAGACAGACGGCTGGTTGGTCCAGTCATAACTACAGTAGCACTGAGACAGACGGCTGGTTGGTCCAGTCATAACTACAGTAGCACTGAGACAGACGGCTGGTTGGTCCAGTCATAACTACAGTAGCACTGAGACAGACGGCTGGTTGGTCCAGTCATAACTACAGTAGCACTGAGACAGACGGCTGGTTGGTCCAGTCATAACTACAGTAGCACTGAGACAGATGGCTGGTTGGTCGTCAGCGCATACAGAATATAACAGCAGATGCCCACTCTAACGAGAAACCTCTCTTTCTCTTCATCTCTCTCTCTCTTTATCTCTCTCTTTCTCTCATCTCTCTTCTAGTTCTCGTTCTGTTGTTTATATGTGTGTGATGTGTATACATGAGTATGGCTGTGAATTGTTTTGGGATGTGTGAGAGTGTTGTTTATGTGTGTTGGTAGGAGTGTGTTATCTGTGTGACGTGTGAGTGTGACCATCACAGTCAATATCTACTACTTCATAACGTCCTCAGAACGGAGGAGGCTTCCAGCTGTCATGAACAACAGAGTGTTATGGCCATCATCCGGCACATTGAGACGTCATAAGCAAGTAAGCACTTCATCAGTTAATATCCTCCGCTTCATAACATACCAATAAGACTCCGAATTTCCCAACCGCAAAGTCACACCGCCCTTCTCTCTTAATTCTCCTTAACCTCAATGCAGTCAACCACCCTCCATTACTGTACACTGTATCAACTTCACATAACACCCCTCTGGCCCCACTCAAATGGTACGTTCCGGCATTGCTGTCTCCATAAACACATATTGAGGGTCAGCCACAGGTCAGAGCCATTCTACTCCCCAGCAGGTGAGTCATGAGGGAGGGGGCACTGTAGGACAGGGCTGTAAGGTGACACTGGGCTGGAAGAGAAAGGACAGAGAGCGATGGAGGAGGAGGGAGGGTAGAGAGAGAGGGGGAGGGAGGGAGTGAGTGAGTAAGGGGAAAAGAGAGAAAGAGGTAGAGAGAGAGAGAGAGAGAGAGAGAGAGAGAGAGAGAGAGAGAGCGAGCGCAGAGAGCTGTCAGAGTGTTTGCCAGACAGAGAGCTGGTGGAAGGATGGCTTCTATTTTAGCTCACTGTGTTTGTGTGTGTGTGTGTATGTATGCGTGCCTGTGTGTGTGTGTGTGTGTGTGTGTGTGTGTGTGTGTGTGCATGCGTGCCTGTGTGTGTGTGTGTGTGTGTGTGTGTGTGTGTGGTAAACTATGCTTGGCCCCCTGACAATGACAGCACAGTGTCAGAGCCTTATTTAGAAAGAGGGAGCACCCGGGACCTCGCTCTGAGGACACACACACACAGACAGGCTGATCTCTGTTTAGGCATAGATGGCCTCACATTCACCGCTTGTAAAATTGTAAACACCACACACGCCACGCATAAACTCTGGCAGCTATGTCTCCATGTCTGGAAGAGGAAGAGAGATAGTCTTTATGGTTACCAGGGTACCAGGGTACCAACTAATGCTAAGCTATGAACCAAAGTTGAACTGAAAAACACCACCTACCCACAACATTATTGAATAAAGTGGAGGATAGATATGAGCCAAATTCCCCATGCTAACATACACAGATAGGGCTATATCTGTCCAGAGCACATGCCCCTTTACCCTTCCAGTCTCCAAAGTGCCCTTGTCAGTATTGGTATAATTTCCCCCCAAAAAAATGTTGTTGTTGTTCTGAACCAACTGCCCGCAAGTCGTCGTTAAATTCTCATCTATGTTTCAGAACCAAAAACGTGCGTGTCTTGATTGTTGACCATTGACCTGTCATCAGCTTTGGCACGCAAAAGCGCATAAAAGCAGGCAAATCTGGCATATCCAGATTAGTGACCAGAAATAACTTGAATTTCCTATTTTCCATATCTACTACTGCCTCATCTTTGCCAGAACAATTATAGGCTACCTGGTGAGTTTATTGATCATTTTAATATTTCAGATAGGCCTAGTTTGGATGGCTACTGGCTACATGTCTAAAGATAAGCAGCTGTAACATCACACTACCTTCAATATTATGGGATGAAGATGGAACATATTCTGGCAAATCTATTCCGATATTGGTGAGGAAGAACAGGGTTACCCGGCTGGCAACGAGCACTCTGCAGGCAGGCTGCCCTCCAACGGCATGGCGATACTGCAACCTCTGCTACAACTAGGTGTATAATTTAGCTTGCTCTGGACTCCAGAGAAGTGACATGATATACATCCCTACTTAATATTGGCTGCTAACATGAATGCCTTTCAGCTCCATATGCAGGTGTAAAACACCGTTTATTTCTGTAGCCTGTCTAGCGTTTTTGAAAATGAATCATTGTGTATGTCTGTAATGACAGGCTAAATGTGCACACGTGGGGTCAGGGGGTCTAAAGTTTTTGGGGGTCATGGGTGAAAAAGTTTGAAAACCAATGGGATACATGATAGTGGCAACAAATGGACTTGGGTTAAATATAGTCATGGAAGGCTACAGTATTTCTGACAATCTTCTATTTTGATATTTCTGACAATCTTCTATTTTGACTGGAGATTTGTGTTGGTCATAATAAGTGTAGCATTTATTCCAGTTGAAAATAGTTTCGCAAAATATATTCCTCATCAGATTGTGCAGTTTTCCCCTCCTCTTGTAATAATTGCTCAACGAGTCAGTGAGCGTGGTCTGTTCACGGCCCTGCTTACAGGGAACCAAGTGCTGCTCTGCTCTACCAAGACAGCTACATTCCCTATCTACGACCAAATGAATTGATCTGAACATTTTCAAGGCCCTACTTTACTACACACTTCATCTTGGTGCCCAGCTAGAGACAGCCTTATGGGCGTGGCGTGATTTTAAACGTGCTATCCAGCTGTCAAACATTGTGTGTGTGTGTGTGTGCTTGCTAACGAGGATGAATAATTCAACCCCTGTGGATTAGAGTGGATGGAAACACATGCTCAGACCTCTCTTTTCTCACTTCCTCTCCTCTCTCTTCCTCCCTCATTTCCCCCTCTTCTTCTCTGTAGTCGTTCCAGACAGAGGATCCAGAGATTGAGTGGGCAGAGGGAGATTGTGAAGCTTGTGTGTTGATGTGTGGGTGTGTTTGAGTGAGCTAGGGATTCTGTGTGTGAGAGAGAGAAAGTACAGCATTTGTGCCTGTGTGTCTTAATGTGTGGGAAAAGGGTGCAGATGTGTCTATGTCCGTTATGTGTGTATGTTTTTTTTATGTGTGTCTATGTGTGTGTATGTGTATGTATGTGTGTATATGTGTGTGTACAGTTGAAGTCGGCGGTTTACATATACCTTAGCCAAATACATTTAAATTTAGTTTTTCACAATTCCTGACATTTAATCCTAGTAAAAATTCCCTTTCTTAGGTCAGTTAGGATAACCACTTTATTTTAAGAATGTGAAATGTCAGAATAATAGTAGAGAGAATAATTTATTTCAGCTTTTATTTATTTCAGCACGTTCCCAGTGGGTCAGAAGTGTACATACACTCAATTAGTATTTGGTAGCATTGCCTTTAAATTGTTTAACTTGGGTCAAACGTTTCGGGTAGCCTTCCACAAGCTTCCCACAATAAGTTGGGTGAATTTTGGCCCATTCCTCCTGACAGAGCTGGTGTAACTGAGTCAGGTTTGTAGGCCTCCTTGCTCGCACATGCTTTTTCAGTTCTGCCCACAAATGTTCTATAGGATTGAGGTCAGGGCTTTGTGATGGCCACTCCAATACCTTGACTTTGTTGTCCTTAAGACATTTTGCCACAACTTTGGAAGTATGCTTGGGGTCATTGTCCATTTGGAAGACCCATTTGCGACCAAGCTTTAACTTCCTGACTGATGTCTTGAGATGTTGCTTCAATATATCCACATAATTTTCCTTCCTCATGATGCCATCTATTTTGTGAAGTGCACCAGTCCCTCCTGCAGTAAAGCACCCCCACAGCATGATGGTGCCACCCCCGTGCTACACGGTTGGGATGGTGTTCTTCAGCTTGCAAGCAACCCCCTTTTTCCTCCAAACATAACGATGGTCAATATGGCCAAACAGTTCTATTTTTGTGTTATCAGACCAGAGGATACTTCTCCAAAAAGTAAGATCTTTGTCTCCATGTGCAGTTGCAAACCGTAGTTTTTATGGCGGTTTTGGAGCAGTGGCTTCTTCCTTGCTGAGCGGCACTGAGTTTGAAGGTAGGCCTTGAAATACATCCACAGGTACACCTCCAATTGACTCAAATGATGTCAATTAGCCTATCAGAAGCTTCTAAAGCCATGACATCATTTTCTGGAATTTTCCATGCTGTTTAAAGGCACAGTAAACTTACTGTATGTAAACTTCTGACCCACTGGAATTGTGAAACAGTGAATTATAAGTGAAATAAAACCGTCTGTAAACAATTGTTGGAAAAATTACTTGTGTCATGCACAAAGTAGATGTCCTAACCGACTTGCCAAAACTATAGTTTGTTAACAAGAAATTTGTGGAGTGTTGGAAAAACAAGTTTTAATGACTCCAACCTAAGTGTATGTAAACTTCAGATTTCAACTGTATGTATATGTGTGTATGTGTGTGTATGTGTGTATATGTGTGTGTATGTGTGTGGTATGTGTGTATGTGTGTGTATGTGTGTGGTATGTGTGTATGTGTGTGTATGTATATGTGTGTATGTGTGTATACACTGCCGTTCAAAAGTTTGGGGTCACTTAGAAATGTCCTTGTTTTCGAAAGCAATTTTTTTGTCCATTAAAATAACATCAAATTGATCAGAAATACAGTGTAGACATTGTTAATGTTGTAAATGGCTATTGTAGCTGGAAACGGCTGATTTGTAATGGAATATCTACATAGGCGTACAGAGGCCCATTATCAGCAACCATCAGTCCTGCGTTCCAATGGCATGTTGTGTTTGCTAATTGAAGTTTATCATTTTAAAAGGCTAATTGATCATTAGAAAACCCTTTTGCAATTATGTTAGCACAGCTGAAAACTGTTGTGCTGATTAAAGAAGCAATAAAACTGGCCTTCTTGAGACTAGTTGAGTATCTGGAGCATCAGCAATTGTGGGTTCAATTACAGGCTCAAAATGGCCAGAAACAAAGAACTTTCTTCTGAAACTCGTCAGTCAATTCTTGTTCTGAGAAATGAAGGCTATTCAATGCAAGAAACTGTCAAGAAACTGAAGATCTCGTACAATGCTGTGTACTACTCCCTTCACAGAACAGCACAAACTGTCTCTAACCAGAATAGAAAGAGGAGTGGGAGGTCCTGGTACACATCTGAGCAAGAGGACAAATACATTAGAGTGTCTAGTTTGAGAAACAGATGCTTCACAGGTCCTTAACTGTCAGCTTCATTAAATAGTACCCGGGATGCTGACCTTCTAGGCAGAGTTGCAAAGAAAAAGCCATATCTCAGACTGGCAAATAAAAAGAAAAGATTAAGATGGGCAAAAGAACACAGACACTGGACAGAGGAAGATTGGAAAAAAGTGTTATGGACAGACAAATCGAAGTTTGAGGTGTTCGGATCGCAAAGAAGAACATTTGTGAGATGCAGACCAAATGAAAAGATGCTGGAGGAGTCCTTGATGCCATCTGTCAAGCATGGTGGAGGCAATGTGATGGTCTGGGGGTGCTTTGGTGGTGGTAAAGTGGGAGATTTGTACAGGATAAAAGGGATCTTGAAGAAGGAAGGCTATCACTCCATTTTGCAACGCCATGCCATACCCTGTGGACGGTGCTTGATTGGAGACAATTTCCTCATACAACAGGACAATAACCCAAAGCACAGCTCCAAACTATGCAATAACTATTTAGGGAAGAAGCAGTCAGCTGGTATTCTGTCTATAATGGAGTGGCCAGCACAGCCACCGGATCTCAACCCTATTGAGCTGTTGTGGGAGCAGCTTGACCGTGTGGTACGTAAGAAGTTCCCATCAAGCCAATCCAACTTGTGGGAAGTGCTTCAGGAAGCATGGGGTGAAATCTCTTCAGATTACCTCAACAAATGGACAACTAGAATGCCAAAGGTCTGCAAGGCTGTAATTGCTACAAATTGAGGATTCTTTGACGAAAGCAAAGTTTGAAGGACACAATTAGTATTTCAATTAAAAATCATTATTTCTAACCTTGTCAAGGACTACATTTCCTATTCATTTTGCTATATTTCCTATTCAAACTCATTTCATGTATGATTTCCATTTCTAAGTGACCCCAAACTTTTGAACGGTAGTGTATGTGTGTGTGTATGTGTCTATATGCATTACTGTACTGTACTGTATGAAAGTGTTTCTTACTCTCTTCAGGATTCAGAGAAGAGCCGAGAGAGAGAGACAGTAGGTGAGGGGAGCCAGCAACAGGAAGCTGTACATCCAACATTGTGTTGTACACTGACTGATGTCAGATGACAGAGACAACACAGCCTAGCTCTGCTCTACTCTGCTCCTGTCAACACGAGGAGAAGAAGATACAGTAGGCTGGATACTTTCTGTGTGAGTGAGTGAGTGAGTGAGTGAGTGAGTGAGTGAGTGAGTGAGTGAGTGAGTGAGTGAGTGAGTGAGTGAGTGAGTGAGTGAGTGAGTGAGTGAGTGAGTGAGAGTGTGTGTGTGTGTGTGTGTGTGTGTGTGTGTGTGTGTGTGTGTGTGTGTGTGTGTGTGTGTGTGTGTGTGTGTGTGTGTCCGTCCTAAGAGAGAGGACTAGGTTCTGGGTGCTCCTCAAATCTAAATGAGGCTCTGGCACAGGGTTGCTTAGTTGGTGGCCTTGTTTGCCCTCCGCTTCCACTGAGAGCCAAAACAGGAAATGCAAATGTGACAGAGAGAGAGAGAGACGGGGGGTGGGGGGGGGGCATAACAGTGAAGCCATTTGACTTGAATGTGAAGGACAGAGAGAACACTCAAATAGAATACAGGAACTGGAAGAGAATAAGGAGAGAGCAAGTATGAAGGGAAACTAGAGAGAGAAAGAGAGAGAGGGGGGGATAAGGGATAAAGAAAGAGGACGAAAGAAAGAGAGAGAGCGAGAGAGAAAGGGGAGAGAGAAAGGGAGAGAGAGAGCAGAAAAAGAGAGAGCGGGAGAGAGAGATCATATTCATGTATAACAATCTAATCTGGCAGAGTCCCATCTCTGTGAATAACTGGGCTCTCGTGGACTCGCACTGCAGATGGTTGTCTGAATACACCCTCTCCTTCTCTCCTTCTCCCCTTCTCTCCCTCCCTGTCTTCCTCTCCAACCCCCTTCCCTCCTCTCCTCCTGCCTCCTCTCCTCCCTTCTTTTCTCCCTCATTTTCTTCACCCCTCCTGCCTCTCTCTCTTCACCCCTCCTGCCTCTCTCTCTTCACCCCTCCTGCCTCTCTCTCTTCACCCCTCCAGCCTCTCTCTCTTCACCCCTCCAGCCTCTCTCTCTTCACCCCTCCAGCCTCTCTCTCTTCACCCCTCCAGCCTCTCTCTCTTCACCCCTCCAGCCTCTCTCTCTTCACCCCTCCAGCCTCTCTCTCTTCACCCCTCCTTCCTCTCTCTCTTCACCCCCCCTGCCTCTCTCTCTTCACCCCTCCTACCTCTCTCTCTTTACCCCTCCTACCTCTCTCTCTTTACCCCTCCTGCCTCTCTCTCTCTTCACCCCTCCTGCCTCTCTGTCTCCCTCTTCCTTTCCGCCCCTCCTTCCTGTATTCCTCTTTTCACCCTCCTTCCATCACTCCTCCAACAGCTGTGTCCTCCTGTAATCACCACAGGCTCTAAAATAGCCTCCTTTGTAGCCGACCATTAGTAGCCAGCCAAACTACAGGCAACTTCACATTAAACCATTTATCAACCATGTGCGACAGATCTCCCCTCAATCCTCACCTTAGCCATTAGACTAGAAAAACACCAAACGCCAAACAGTATCTAGAAGGCTTGGAGCCACTTCACACACACATGCACGCATACGCACGCACACACACACACTCACACACGCACCCCCCTTGCTCTACTGTGGTGCAACAGCTGTGGTCTACAGTGTCAGCACTGGCGCTGGATCGTTGGCAGACCTTCAGAGCGAACCAACCAACCAGGCTACATCAGTTACCTCCGCCTCAGTTAGTGAACCATTCCCAAGGGGTGTATCTCAATAGTCTGTTTGCTTCCTCTCCTTGTCTCCTCATCTCCTCTCCTTGATGATCTACATCGATGTGAAAGGACTAGTCTCTGCATTGCATTTACAGACCCAATCGTGTTCAATGAAGTTAGGAGGAAAGGGTACATTTCGAAAGTGAGATAGACCCTGGAGAAATGACTTGAGTTTGTATTTGTATTTATTATGGATCCACATTACTCTTCCTGGGGTCCAGCAAAATTAAGGCAGTTATACAATTTTTTAAACATCACAATACATTCACAACAGATTTCACAACACACTAAGTGTGTGCCCTCAGGCCCCTAATCCACTACCACATATCTACAACACAGAATCCATGTGTACGTGTGTGTATAGTGCATATGTTTTCGTGTATGCATGTGTCTGTGCTTATGTTTGTGTTGCTTCACAGTCCCCGCTGTTCCATAAGGTGTATTTTTATCTGTTTTTTAAATCTAATTTTACTGCTTGCATCAGTTACTTGATGTGGAATCGAGTTCCATGTAGTCATGGCTCTATGTAGTACGGTGCGCCTCCCATAGTCTGTTCTGGACTTGGGGACTGTGAAGAGACCTCTGGTGGCATGTCTTGTGGGGTATGCATGGGTGTCCGAGCTGCGTGCCAGTAGTTCAAACAGACAGCTCGGTGCATTCAACATGTCAATACCTCTCACAAATACAAGTAGTGATGAAGTCAATCTCTCCTCCACTTTGAGCCAGGAAAGATTGACATGCATATTATTAATGTTAGCTCTCTGTGTGCGGCAGCTGTCCCCAAAACGAAGACTGTCCCTGAAACAAAGACAGTTCTGCCAAGTTGTTCTGCGGGAGTTAGTCGAGGGAGGCCCCACTCTCTCGCTTCCCCAGATGTTTAGTTAATTTCATTCCGATCTCTTTTGCATTATTGTAGCCTTTTCTGTAGTCTGTCAAATATGTGTCTGTCTATCCCTGTTCTCTCCTCTCTGCACAGGCCATACAAACGCTTCACACCGCGTGGCTGCTACCACTCTAATATGGTGGTCCCTGCGCACACAACCCACGTGGAGTTCCAGGTCTCCGGCAGCCTCTGGAACTGCCGCTCTGCGGCCAACAAGGCAGAGTTCATCTCAGCCTATGCTACCCTCCAGTCTCTCGACTTCTTGGCGCTGACGGAAACATGGATTACCACAGAAAACACTGCTACTCCTACTGCTCTTTCCTCGTCTGATCATGTGTTCTCGCATACCCCGAGAGCATCTGGTCAGCGGTGGCACAGGAATCCTCATCTCTCCCAAGTGGACATTCTCTCTTTTCCCCCTGACCCATCTGTCTATCTCCTCATTTTAATTCCATGCTGTCACAGTCACTAGCCCATTCAAGCTTAACATCCTTGTCATTTATCGCCCTCCAGGTTCCCTTGGAGAGTTCATCAATGAGCTTGACGCCTTGATAAGTTCCTTTCCTGAGGATGGCTCACCCCTCACAGTTCTGGGTGACTTTAACCTGCCGACGTCTGCCTTGGACTCATTTCTCTCTGCCTCCTTCTTTCCACTCCTTTCCTCTTTTGACCTCACCCTCTCACCGTCCCCCCCTACTCACAAGGCAGGCAATACGCTTGACCTCATCTTTACTAGATGCTGTTCTTCTACTAATCTCACTGCAACTCCCCTCCAAGTCTCCGACCACTACTTTGTATCCTTTTCTCTCTCGCTCTCCTCCAACACTACTCACTCTGCCCCTACTCAGATGGTAATGCGCGGTCGCAACCTTCGCTCTCTCTCTCCCGCTACTCTCTCCTCTTCCATCCTATCATCTCTTCCCTCTGCTAAATCCTTCTCCCTCCGGTCATCTGATTCTGCCTCCTCGACCCTCCTCTCATCCCTTTCTGCATCTTTTGACTCTCTATGTCCCCTATCCTCCCGGCTGGCTCGGTCCTCCCCTCCTGCTCCGTGGCTTGACGACTCATTGCGAGCTCACAGAACAGGGCTCCAGGCAGCCGAGCGGAAATGGAGGAAAACTAGACTCCCTGCGGACCTGTCATCTTTTCACTCCCTCCCCTCTACTTTTTCTTCCTCTGTTTCTGCTGCTAAAGCCACATTCTACCACTCTACATTTCAAGCCTTTGCCTCTAACCCTAGGAAACTCTTTGCCACCTTCTCCTCCCTGCTGAATTCTCCTCCCCCTCCCTCCTCCCTCTCTGTGGATGACTTTGTCAACCATTTTGAAAAGAAGATTGACGACATCCGATCCTAATTTATTAAGTCAAATGACACCGCTGGTCCTGCTCACACTGCCCTACCCTATGCTTTGACTTCTTTCTCCCCTCTCTCTCCAGATGAAATCTTGCGACTTGTGATGGCCGGCCGGCCAACAACCTGCCCGCTTGACCCTATCCCCTCCCTTCTTCTCCAGACCATTTCCGGAGACCTTCTCCCTTACCTCACCTCGCTCATCAACTAATCCTTGACCGCTGGCTATGTCCCTTCCGTCTTCAAGAGGGCGAGAGTTGCACCCCTCCTCAAAAAATCTACACTCGATCCCTCCGATGTCAACAACTACAGACCAGTATCCCTTCTTTCTTTTCTCTCCAAAACTCTTGAGCGTGCCATCTCTAGCCAACTCCCCTGCTATCTCTCTCAGAATGACCTTCTTGATCCTAACCAGTCAGGTTTCAAGACTGGTCATTCAACTGAGACTGCTCTTCTCTGTGTCACGGAGGCTCTCCGCACTGCCAAAGCCAACTCTCTCTCCTCTGCTCTTATCCTTCTAGACCTATCTGCTGCCTTTGATACTGTGAACCATCAGATCCTCCTCTCCACTCCTACCAGGTGGTGTGGCGAGAATCTGTCTCCGCACCACATGCTCTCACCACTGGTGTCCCCCGGGGCTCAGTTCTAGGCCCTCTCCTATTCTCTCTATACACCAAGTCACTTGGCTCTGTCATATCCTCACATGGTCTCTCCTATCATTGCTACGCAGACGACACACAATTCATTTTCTCCTTTCCCCCTTCTGATAACCAGGTGGCGAATCGCATCTCTGCATGTCTGGCAGACATATCAGTGTGGATGTCGGATCACCACCTCAAGCTGAACCTCAGCAAGACGGAGTTGCTCTTCCTCCCGGGGAAGGACTGCCCGCTCCATGATCTCGCCATCATGGTTGACAACTCCATTGTGTCCTCCTCCCAGAGTGCAAAGAACCTTGGCCTGACCCTGGACAACACCCTGTCGTTGTCTGCTAACATCAAAGCGGTGACCCGATCCTGCAGGTTCATGCTCTACAACATTCACAGAGTACGACCCTACCTTACACAGAAAGCGGCACAGGTCCTAATCCAGGCACTTGTCATCTCCCATCTGGATTACTGCAACTCGCTGTTGGCTGGGCTCCCTGCCTGTGCCATTAAACCCCTGCAACTTATCCAGAACGCTGCAGCATGTCTGGTGTTCAACCTTCCCAAGTTCTCTCACGTCACCCCGCTCCTCCGCACACTCCACTGGCTTCCAGTTGAAGCTTGCATCTACTACAAAACCATGGTGCTTGCCTACGGAGCTGTAAGGGGAACGGCACATCCTTACCTTCAGGCTCTGATCAGACCCTACACCCAAACGAGGGCACTACGTTCATCCACCTCTGGCCTGCTAGCCCTCCTACCTCTACGGAAGCACAGTTCCCGCTCAGCCCAGTCAAAGCTATTCGCTGCTCTGGTACCCCAATGGTGGAACAAGCTCCCCCACGACGCCAGGACAGCGGAGTCACTGACCACCTTCCGGAGACACTTGAAATCCTACCTCTTTAAGGAATACCTGGAATAGTATAATAGTAATCATTCTACCCCCCCTTTACTACCACTGTCTTTTGTCTAAACTAACACCTGACTTATTTCACCTGCTAGCACTGACTTGTTTAAAGAAATGTACTTATTGTGATCGAGATATAGTTGTCCCTGATTGCACTGACTTTGCTCACAGCTGCTTGTTTGAAGAAGTGTACTTACTGTGATCAAGATGTGGTTGTCCCACTGGCTATCCTAAGTTGAATGCACCAATTTGTAAGTCGCTCTGGATAAGAGCGTCTGCTAAATGACTTAAATGTAAAATGTAAATGACCATCCAAGGGCCAGCCGTGCTGCCCTGTTCTGAGCCAATTGCAATTTTCTTAAGTCCCTCTTTGTGGCAGCTGACCACAAGACTGAACAGTAGTCCAGGTGCGACAAAACAAGGGCCTGTAGGACCTGCCTTGTTGATAGTGCTGTTAAGAATGCAGAGCAGCGCTTTATTATGGACAGACTTCTCCCCATCTTAGCTACTATGCATAGTCACTTTACCCCAACCTACATCTACAAATTACCTCGACTTACCTGTACCCCCGCACAGTGACTCGGTACCAGTACCCCCTGTATATAGCTTCATTATTGTTATTTTATTGTCTTACTTTTTATTTGTATTTAATTTTTGACTTTAGTTTATTTAGTAAATATTTTCTTAACTCTTTCTTGAACTGCATTGTTAGTTAAGGACATGTAAGTAAGCATGTCACGGTAAGGTCTACACCTGTTGTAGTCGGCGCATGTAACAAATAAAAGTTGATTCGATTTGATTTGTTGCATCAATATGTTTTGACCATGACAGTTTACAATCCAGGGTTACTCCAAGTTTAGTCACCTCAACTTGCTCAATTTCCAAATAATTTCCAGATGTGCAACACCCACACATACCCACACAGACATACACACACACACACACACACACACACACACACACCGACCACTAACTCACAACTCCCGGGCCAAAGAGGAAATGGAGATGGATCAACCAATCATTACCCCATCCTTAGATATCCCTTTAGCAATATGAAGAAACAACAAGGCCTTAGGCATGCCTACCAAATTGTGTATTTGTCTGTAACTGTCTTCTCACTCACACACACACACACACACACACACACACATGGTTGGGGAGGATAAGCTTATCCTAGATCAGAACTATGCTACATCTGAAGGGGCAACTGCTTGCTGAAGCCCTTTACCTCTGCTGGTTTAGGTAGGCTGTTATAATAGGACTTGACAGTCTGTTATTCTCTAGGCCCTACATCTGCATTCACTGCACAGGCCTACACAAAAGGGTTCTTCTGTTGTCCCCATAGGATAACCTTTTTGGTTCCGGTAGAACCATTTTGGGTTCCATGTAGGACCCTCTGTAGAAAGGGTTCTACATCGAACCCAAAATGGTTCTACATGGAACCAAAAAGGGTTATTCAAAGGGTTCTCCTATGGGGACAGCCGAAGAACCCTTTAAGGTTCTAGATAGGACCTTTTTTTCTAAGAGTGTACAAAACAACTACATGGTCTGAATTGGATGTTTCTATCACTGCAGAATGTAACACTGCAACTCTACTGTAGCAAGTGAAGTGAATGTAATTCTGCATCTGCAGACACGATAACAACCAAAAACAAAACCTAAACTTTATCAAATGGACTGGACTATGATGTTGACAGCTTGAGTTATACAGTATGTGGCTTACTATGCACAAGCATGGAGAGCACTGATAAGCAAAAATGTAATTGTTTTTCATCCATATTCTGTAGCCTAAACACCAACCTAAAAATGACCACACACCAAAGGAGGATAGACATGTCAAAACGCGACATTCTGGCGACAATGTCAAACGACAGCTCCCAAGTCGACTCTTTAAATATCAAGCCTATACTGTAGCCTACATCGAGCAGGCTTGGGTCCTATTCTATATCCCCAGAGCCCGGCCTCTCTCGGGATACGTCTGCCTGTCTACTTGTCATGTCAGCTCTCAAGAAGCAAAGAATCATCTGGATTCTGGAACTTCACCAAATATTGAAGATCATAATCGCACTCGAATAAAACAAAAATATGGAGAGAGAATAGAATTCTGAACCAGCTTGCATTCTGATCGTACTTATTTGGGTTGTGGTTACTAAGACTATAGGCTAATAGATTATTATAACAATATTCATCATCATTAAATTCATCACCAATATCATGTCCATATATCTTGGCCTTACGCCCAACTAGGCCTACACATAGGCTACACATGCCGCGTTCAAAACAACTGGGAACTCGGAACTCGGAAATCTTCGACTTCCGACTTCAGTGCGTTCCAGACAACTGGGAACTCGGAAAAAACGAGCTCCGACTGGGAAAATCGTTTTGAACGGCCATTCAACTCAGAATTGACCTGAAGATAACTGACGTCATGATTTAACCTAGTTTTTTTCAGAGTTCCCAGTTGTCGTGAAAGCGCCAAGACACACACACAGACACCCATGTACATTGCATTAATACAAGTGCATTATGACAGACCAGGGGTCTTTGAAAATGCTCGTCACTGGCCGATATTCCCCTCTATATTTCCCCACAAGAAAAGGAAAGGCCTTACCCATCGCCTGTGTTTGAGGTCTCTAGATGCAGATACTCATGTCAGATATGTATCCGTTCTGTTCGTCGGTCACGTGTTGAAAAAAGCAATCTATGCCATTCCAATTCCGTTACCGGAGCCTCAGTTATCAGCCTGGGTGCGCAGATCAGACATAGAACCGGGCAGGGGTCTCCCGTAATTCCCCCGTTACATATGTATCTTATCAAACAGCTGCATAGTTTCTCGACGCTGCAGCGGTGTTTTGCATCAGGGAGAGAGTGTAGGCTAGTATCCTACGGTTTCTCCCGGTGTCTCGCGACGAAGGGGGCTGCCTGCTAGCTGCAGTGCAGTGCCTAGGATCGCTGAACGACCACGAATCCTGTGTTTCCGTAGGTCCGTCTCTGTTTGTTCGATTCGATGTCAGCCAGCAGGTTCAATCTCCCGTTATCCCGGGCAGCGCGCGCCGCATTCGAATACTAGCCACTAATCGATCTCTACGGTTGTTCTGTATCTAATGGGAGCATCCGATAAGGTAAAAAGACGATTTCGGTGGTGGTGCTGCTGCTGCTGCGCGTGAGGCACGGTCCTCTCGGGCGGGTGATCTGACAAATGGTGCAGAAGAAGATATATCCATCCCGATCCCGGTTGGCTCGGATCGAGGTGATGAGGAAAACAGGACGCGCGCTGTTGTATTACCCGGTTTTACACAGATTTTGACGTTTTTATGACTCGTCGCTAGCACTTTCTCCTTTCACTGTTCCGTTATCTGTAAAGCAGCCCCTCTTCCTTCTCTCTCTCTTGTGAGCCACGGCCAACAACAGCGCTCGAGCTGCACAGAATATGACGCCTTTCCGCTCATATGAAAAGGATAAGCAGCAAACCCCTCTTTCTTTCCCCCTCCTTACTTTTCATTTCTCTCTCTCTCTCTCTCTCTCTCTCTCTCTGGTGTGTGAAATTGGTAGCGGGGGAGAAAAGCGGGGGGGCGCACGAGACAGCAGCTCCTCCCCGTGCTTGGGTTTGCTTATCGCAGGAGCGAGCGGGTGAAAGAGAAAGAGAGAAAAGGGGGAAAAAAGAGCGACAGTGGACGCTTATTACCCTTGTTTATGTCCCTGTTATTTATTGTATGTTTAACTTGCTTTGGCAATGTAAACATATGTATCCCATGCCAATAAAGCCCTTTGAATTGAGTAGACGAGAAGATGTAGGTATTCAAAATGTGTCACTGCCACATTCGTCATACGATGTTTTGACGCAAATCAGGCCAATACTCTCTCTGCGCCAATGTAGCGGACAACCTTGCAGGCTTCCGTATAAAATATGGTACCGTTACAATGTAAACACACATCTCGTTTCAGTGACCCCCTCCCCCATGTAGCAAGGAACGCCCTCTCGTAGTATCCACCCTATCCGTTTTAATACACTAGGACTACAATAGAATGGTGGAATTGTCTGTGCAGTCAGCCTGTTTTGAGGATTGGTTTTATGTCTGGGTTTTAACTATGCATACATTCATGTCTTGAATTCATCACGGCACTGCACATTAGGCCTACTAGCCGAGGACCGAGGCAGGACATTGGAAAGTAATAGCCTATTTTGCTGTACAAAGAGAAAGAGAGAGACGGGAGCTTGTTTCCCTTGAGATGGGTCTGAATCTCAGAACTGAATTCAAGGGGGGAGGGGGTTACAGAAACATGCGAAGGAAAGAGAGCTCTCTCTGTGGAACGAGGACACACATTACTCACACTTTTACCGCCCCAGAACTAAAGCTAAAGACAACCAAGATATTTCTGAAAAAATTAAAACGCTCCTTTCTACATCTTTAGACTATGTTGATAGAAAGATATACATTGTGATTCCTTTGTTTGGGATGTTTACAGCCCCGTGTAGCTCAGTTGGTAGAGCATGGCGCTTGCAACGCCAGGGTTGTGGGTTCGTTTCCCACGGGGGGCCAGTATGAAAATGTATGCACTAACTGTAAGTCGCTCTGGATAAGAGCGTCTGCTAAATGACTAAAATGTAAATGTAATAAACAGGCTGATTGATCAATCAACTCCCCCTTTTGACCTCTAAACTACGACGGTAGATCGATAGACATTGAAATTACTTTCCAATTGCTTTTATTGTAAGCAATACATTTCGATCGATTAAATACTTATTCATAGAGCTAATCAATAATCCATAAAGCAATCTCAACCCTGCACCTGACACTATATGCCCTACCTTCATGAATAATTAATTCAAAACGTCTGTTTTTAAGATTTAAGCCAAATATATATTTTTTTTGATCCAAAGATATTCCCAAGAGTAACTGACATTGAATGTTCCATTCCTCAACTCGTTTTCATCATAACATTGTAATTACCGTTCAAAGGTTGCGTCCCAAATGCCACCCGATTCCCTTTATATGTACTTCTGACCAGATGGCATCCTATTACCTTTATACCCGATTCCCTTTATAGTGCACTTACTTTGGTCAAAAGTACTCCACTATATAGGGAATAGGGTGCTATTTGGGACACACTGACATATGCCGTAAGCTACTTATTTAAAGAGGGTTGACAAAGAAGAGTTGTGTGTAAAGTGTGAGAACTTCCTAAATCTGACACTGAGCGGGGCTGTAGCTCAAGGCACAGACGTCTGTTTACTTGCTTGTTGAAAGGTAGTCTGCTGAATCAAGGATTATACCTCTTTTCAATCTTTCTTTCCTTCCTTCTTTCTTTCCCTCTAAAAGACAACTTAGCCTGTCTATCTTTTCTCCCTGTTCTCTCTTTCTCCAAGGTACAGTCACTTAGTTCACTCAGTCACTCACTTAGTTCACTCAGTCACTCACTTAGTTCACTCAGTCACTCACTTAGTTCACTCAGTCACTCACTCAGTTCACTCACTCACTCACTTAGTTCACTCAGTCACTCACTCAGTTCACTCACTCACTCACTTAGTTCACTCAGTCACTTCACTCAGTTACTTAGTTCACTCAGTCACTTAGTTCACTCAGTCACTTAGTTCACTCAGTCACTTAGTTCACTCAGTCACTTAGTTCACTCAGTCAGATTGGGCCCAATGAAATCAATGTAATACAAAACCTTTCTATACCTTGATCACCTACTTGGCTATTAAAAGTATGGGAATGTATGCACTCCTACTGTAAGTGGCTCTGGATAGGAGCGTCTGCTAAATGACTAAAATGTCAATGTAAAAGAGGCAGTAGTTGAAGGTTGAAGAGCGTCTGCTAAATGACAAATGTAAAAGAGGCAGTAGTTGAAGGTTGAAGAGCGTCTGCTAAATGACTAAAACGTAAATGTAAACAAGAGACAGTAGTAGAAGGATTTGGAAGTCAAAACGACATCGCAGAAGTCACACTTATTTCTATCATTTACTTTCACAATGCACCCTATCTCCAAGGAGACAAAACATACAGAACATGTATAAAGCATACATAAACATATATAAAGCTTCAGGGTCAATTGAATTTCAATTCAGGAAGGGAAAAGAGATACGTAGTCAGTTGTACAACTGAATGCATTCAACTGAAATGTGTCTTGTGTATTTATTGAATCCAAGCCCTCTGAATAAGAGAGGTGAGGGTGCTGCCGTAATCAACGTCCACATCGATTAAGTACACTGACATTTCAATTCCAAATCTCTTCAATGCTTTTCAATGAGGGAACTTTGGAATTTGTTCACTTTCTGAAATTGAAATGGTAGTGACCCTAACCCTGACATATACATAAAATATATAACCATACATAAAAGAAACATACATTAGATGTACATGATTTCATGACTATAAAAAAAAATTCAAATAAAAATCACCTCAACTGCCCATCTCTCCTCCAATGAGCAACTCTCCAGACCAAATATGGATAGAGGAGAGAAAGAGAGAGGGAAGAGGCAAGTAGAGAGAAAGGGGGTGGGGTGGAAAGAGAGAGAGAAAGGGGTTGGGTGGAGAAAGAGAGAGAAAGGGGTTGGGTGGAAAGAGAGAGAGAAAGAGAGAGGGGGAAAGAGATCAAAGGAGAGGTACAGTAACAAGAGCAGCTGAGATGAGTCCCTTCACTTGTCAGCTAATTATGTAATGTGTCATCCGCACTTAACCCCACCTCCTCCTTCCCACCGCCCTCCCTTGTTCACAGACAGACTGATAGAGAGCAGGTGACAGGAGCTACAAACGCCAACCAACATACACTCACTGACTGTCTGTTGGGAGTCAATTCAGTCCATTCAGGTAAATCTGGGGCCGTATGTATCAAGCATCTCAGATTAAGCACACTGATCTAGGATCAGGTCACCCCTGTCCATATAATCGTATTCATTGTTATCTAAAGCAAAACGGATCCTCAAACAGCCCTCCTACCTGCATACCTGTTGTCCACCTGACCCATCAATAACTTTACCTTCATGGCATGTAACAAACATGTTATCAGTTATAGTAAAAGGAATAGTTGTGATAAAGTAAAAAAATATATATATATACTTTTCTACCCAAGGATGCCATATCAGTTGCCCTAAATCTCGACAACACCGCCAAAATCCATCACACATCCCCTCCGATACATTCCTATACCTCCCTCCCTCAAAAGAGCAGTTATCACTCTATTAACACCAAACCTTGTCCCCACAAAAATCCATTCCTCCCATCCGCCTCCATCACTGAGGCCCCAGCCCGGCCGAGGACCCCTGTGTCCCCAGGTCCGACCCCCACAGCCGGTAGAACTGAGTGAAGTCAACATAGGGTGGGACCCGTCCTGTCTCGTCTGGCTGGACAGCCTGGCTGCCACGCTGTCTGGAGAGAGTACAATACAATGGATATGTTAGTGAATATAATCTTCCTAGAAACAGAATAGATACCATCCCGCCCGGGACTTGAACCGGCAACCTTTCGGTTACCGGTCCCCTTCTCTAACCCCACCGAGCTACCTACCTGAAGAGGCTGCCTCCGTCTCCTGAAGAAGAGCTGGAGCTCTGGGTAGTCTGGGTATTGATGGAGGACTGGAGCGTGGTGGTGGGACTCTGGCTGCGGGGTGGGATAGGGGGCGGGAGGGGGGCGAGAGGGCGTGGGGGGAGAGGGGGAAGAGAGGGAAGAGGGGAGAGACAGAGCTCATTTATAGACTGGAGGATGTCAAGGGAGGAACGGCGGACGACGCTGGGTAGAGGGAGAGTGCTACAGGTGACAAAGGTGGTGAAGAGAAAGAGATGGAGGGAGGGAAAGGTGAGTAGAAGAAACAGGGGAAATAATAGATGGAGGATGGGAAAGCGAGGGAGCATTAGGAGGAGATTCAGAGAAGGAAAAGAAAGAAGGAAGGAGAGAAAAGAATGGTAGGAGGAATGAAGCAATCAACGATTCAGAACAGGGGCATGCACACGTCTCTAACCACAACATAACGTCAAAATCAAAGGAAATAAAGTAACTATGGAAGAACGTGTTGGTCTTTGCTCAGTCCAACAACTACAGACTACGGTTGATCTGAAATGACCCTAAAAAACCCAAATGAAAATGTAAAATGAACTTAAAACTAAAACCATGCAACTGGCTTTGAAACCATCGTCTACACTTGTTGGAGTATGGCCAAGAACACAAGATCATCCATCCCTGCAAAAGTCGTCCAAATCAAGCCAGGGTGGAAATGTGGGTTAAGCTCGGTGCACACCGCGCATGTGTGTATGCATTCTGGCTGGGCGATATATCGTGAATACCAGTATAATGGTATGGATCCACATACCGGTATGGATTTTTACAATACAGTTTTTTACTATATACCATTAAAATCACTTTCATTTCATTTGTTGCCGTGCAAGGGTCATGCTCTACTCATAAAACATATTTACAACTTTTATATTCAGAAACATAAACACCTTAAAAAATGACACAAATATTGTGATATGATGTGTTGGCCATAACACCCAGCACTAGCATGCGTGTGTGAGAGCAAGCCTGCATGTGTATGCTATCTGTGCCCTCCTCCAGGGAAAAGGCTGTGTTAGTCCCGTTGGGGTGTGTGTGTGTGTATGTGTTATTAGCTCGGTGTGTGTGTGTGTGTGTGTATGTGTTATTAGCTTGGTGTGTGTATGTATGTGTTATTAGCTTGGTGTGTGTGTGCGCTTTGGGTGAGTTGCTATGGATAAATCTGCTACACGGCATATATGATATATATTACCCAGGTGTGTGTGTGGGTGTTATTACCCAGGTGTGTGTGTGGGTGTTATTACCCAGGTGTGTGTGTGGGTGTTATTACCCAGGCGTGTGTGTGGGTGTGCCCTCCTCCAGAGTGGAGGCTGTGTTGGTCCCGTTGGTGAGGGTACCCCCCTGAGAAGGCATGACCAGGGAGAGGGTGACGCTGGTCTTACTGGTGCTGCTGGGGCAGTTGGAGTAGGGCACCGACACTGGGTAGATACGACCACCTAGCGGACAGAGGGGAGAGACAGCAGAGAGACAGAGTTCATCTAGTATTATAGTAGTAATATAGTGAAGCTGGGGCAGTTGGAGTAGGGCACCGACACTGGGTAGATACGACCACCTAGAAACATAGTAAAACACAAGTAAAATGGTTAATTCAATTAGCTGGAATTAATGAAGAATTCAAGCTTTCCTGTTCATTTGGTATTGAGGTCTACCTGCAGACGACCAGAAATGCATCTTGAGACTGTTTGAATGTATGAGAATAATTATAAAGAATATGAACTGAGGTATAACTCAGTTAGACCCTCATCTGCAAGGCTCAAGCTCTACTGAAGGCTCTTGACTCTGTATTATGCAGAGACGTCTAACTCACCATTGTGATCTCTACAGTGCAGTCAGCTGGACATCAGTAGCAACACGCAGGCTCAAACACTGTTACATTCTTATTCAGAAGGCCATTTAAGGAAAACTGCCATTTTATCTATCCTCTATTCTAGCACGAAATGAGAAAACATACAATCCTTTCATTACTCAGCCCCCTCCAAGCCAACCTAAAACTCCAGGACCTGGTGTCCCTGGAGGAGTTCAAAGGACAAATAGATGAACAGGTTGTAGCTGTTTCTAGTTGTAACCCCATGTCACTAGTTTGCATTCACTTATGTAAGGAAGCCTGTTGTTTTATAATAAATAATAATACTATGCCATTTAGCAGACGCTTTTATCCAAAGCGACTTACAGTCATACGTGCATACATTTTTTTTTTGTGTATGGGTGGTCCCGGGGATCGAACCCACTACCTTGGCGTTACAAGCGCCGTGCTCTACCAGCTGAGCTACAAACAAACATGCCTTCACACACACAGTTTGTTTGCAGTTATATTTGTGCTGTTGCCAGTGTCTTCTGTCTGTGTTGTCTGTTTAGACTTACATTGTTTTTAGTTTTTATCCCAGCCCCCGTCCCCACAGGAGGCCTTTTGCCTCTTGCCAGGCCGTCTTTGTAAATAAGAATTTGTTCTTAATTGACTAACCTGGTTAAATAAAGGTCAAATAAATAAATGTTAAATAAATAAAGGTGAAATCAATACAATTTGGCCTGATATAGTTGATCATGTTGAAGATGAGAGGGTTTCTGCTCTCTGTATGTGTGTGCCTCCTCCACCTACCCTGTGTGGGTGTGAGCGCGCCGTCGGCCAGCGTGTAGTTGAGTGTGCGTATCAGCAGAGTCATGTCTTCGTGGCGGGAGCAGTTGGACGCCCTCTGGCGTCCGCTGGCGTAGACATCGTGGTGCAGCCGCTTGACCCGCTCCACCACTGACTGGGCCACGGCCTCCAGGGTTCCCTGTTGGGCTAGTTCTGCTGCTACCATAGCTACCATCTCCTAGAAGAGGGGGAGGAGAGAGGGGAAAATGTTGCAATGTTTAATGTCATGGGGATATCAACTGAAATCAGGGGGGAGAGAGACGGTTGGAGGGAGGGAGGCAAAGGAGGAGAGGTAGACAGGGGTGGATGATGTTGGAGTTGGGAAGAGGGAGAGTAAGAGGTGGTGGTGAACTATGACGATTGGAAAGACTAGCACTGTCCTCCTTGGACCGAGGTCTTTATCAAAGAAGCTTGTTGTGAATGTATTGGTTAAGTGGTTCATTATATAAGTGAATGCACCCACCTGATTGGCTTGTTCTGGTCCGTGGGCGGACTCCAGGGCTTTGATGAGCCCCTCTGACATCAGCAACAGGAAGCCCGTCACGCCCTCTAACGATTGGCTGGCCTGGATCTCCGGCTCTGCTATGATTGGCTTGTTCTTGGCGGCACTGATGGTCGTGGGCAGGGCATGGAGGAAGAGGAAGGAATAAGACGGACAGATCGATAGAGGAGAGTGAGAGCGAGTGAAAGAGAGAGGAGAAAGGAAAGAAAGGAGAAAAGAGAGCGATGAGATAAGAGGAAGTGCAGCAAAACGTTGTTTCCAATCTACAATACAATCTAAAGTGGATCCTACAGCTATTGTATGCAGTAATCATGTGCCTATGAACAAGAGTTATACTGTTAGCACTGAGGCAGTGTGCCCTAGTAAGAAGTCCACTGTGTGCAGCTCACCCTGCACTAACATAAATAACATGAGCATGTCTACTTCTGCTAAGCTTTCCAGTAAAGCAATGAAAACAATCAAGCATCTCAGAAAAGTGCTAAAAATAGCCCACGTTAACATATGTAGCTTAAGAAATAAGGTTCATTAAATCATTTTTTTGCTAGTAACAGATGACATTCATATTCTGACAATCTCTGAAACTCACTTAGATAATACCTTTGATGATATAGTGGTCGCAACACATGGTTATAACATCTACAGAAAATACAGAAATGCCAAAGGTGGAGGTGTTGCTGTTTATATTCAGAACCACATTCCTGTAAAGCTTAGAGAGAATCTCATGTTAAATACTGTTGAAGTAATATGGCTACAGGTTCATCTGCCTCACCTAAAGCCCATTCTGGTGGGAAGCTGCTATAGACCACCAACAGTCAGTATCTGGATATGTGTGAAATGCTTGATAACGTATGTGATATCAACAGAGATGTACTCCCGAGTGGCGCAGTGGTCTAAGGCACTGCATCGCAGTGCTAGCTGTGCACGAGGACACTAGAGATCCTGGTTCGAATCCAGACCCATGGGTCGCGCACAATTGGCCCAGCGTCTTCCAGGGTAGGGTGGGGAATGGCCGGCAGGGATGTAGCTCAGTTGGTAGAGCATGGCGTTTGCAACGCCAGGGTTGTGGGTTCAATTCCCACGGGGGGCCAGTATGAAAAATAAAAATAATAATGTATGCACTCACTAACTGTAAGTCGCTCTGGATAAGAGCGTCTGCTAAATGACTAAAAAATATATATATATACAGTGGGGAGAACAAGTATTTGATACACTGCCGATTTTGCAGGTTTTCCTACTTACAAAGCAAGTAGAGGTCTATAATTTTTTATCATAGGTACACTTCAACTGTGAGAGACGGAATCTAAAACAAAAATCCAGAAAATCACATTGTATGATTTTTAAGTAATTAATTTGCATTTTATTGCATGACATAAGTATTTGATCACCTACCAACCAGTAAGAATTCCGGCTCTCACAGACCTGTTAGTTTTTCTTTAAGAAGCCCTCCTGTTCTCCACTCATTACCTGTATTAACTGCACCTGTTTGAACTCATTACCTGTATAAAAGACACCTGTCCACACACTCAATCAAACAGACTCCAACCTCTCCACAATGGCCAAGACCAGAGAGCTGTGTAAGGACATCAGGGATAAAATTGTAGACCTGCACAAGGCTGGGATGGGCTACAGGACAATAGGCAAGCAGCTTGGTGAGAAGGCAACAACTGTTGGCGCAATTATTAGAAAATGGAAGAAGTTCAAGATGACGGTCAATCCCCCTCGGTCTGGGACTCCATGCAAGATCTCACCTCGTGGGGCATCAATGATCATGTGGAAGGTGAGGGATCAGCCCAGAACTACACGGCAGGACCTGGTCAATGACCTGAAGAGAGCTGGGACCACAGTCTCAAAGAAAACCATTAGTAACACACTACGCCGTCATGGATTAAAATCCTGCAGCGCACGCAAGGTCCCCCTGCTCAAGCCAGCGCATGTCCAGGCCCGTCTGAAGTTTGCCAATGACCATCTGGATGATCCAGAGGAGGAATGGGAGAAGGTCATGTGATCTGATGAGACAAGAATAGAGCTATTTGGTCTAAACTCCACTCGCCGTGTTTGGAGGAAGAAGAAGGATGAGTACAACCCCAAGAACACCATCCCAACCGTGAAGCATGGACGTGGAAACATAATTTTTTGGGGATGCTTTTCTGCAAAGGGGACAGGACGACTGCACCGTAATGAGGGGAGGATGGATGGGGCCATGTATCGCGAGATCTTGGCCAACAACCTCCTTCCCTCAGTAAGAGCATTGAAGATGGGTCGTGGCTGGATCTTCCAGCATGACAACGACCCGAAACACACAGCCAGGGCAACTAAGGAGTGGCTCCGTGAGAAGCATCTCAAGGTCCTGGAGTGGCCTAGCCAGTCTCCAGACCTGAACCCAATAGAAAATCTTTGGAGGGAGCTGAAAGTCCGTATTGCCCAGCGACAGCCCCAAAACCTGAAGGATCTGGAGAAGGTGTGTATGGAGGAGTGGGCCAAAATCCCTGCTGTAGTGTGTGCAAACCTGGTCAAGACCTACAGGAAACGTATGTTCTCTGTAATTGCAAACAAAGGATTATGTACCAAATATTAAGTTCTGCTTTTCTGATGTATCAAATACTTATGTCATGCAATAAAATGCAAATTAATTACTTAAAAATCATACAATGTGATTTTCTGGATTTTTGTTTTAGATTCCGTCTCTCACAGTTGAAGTGTACCTATGATAAAAATTACAGACCTCTACATGCTTTGTAAGTAGGAAAACCTGCAAAATCGGCAGTGTATCAAATACTTGTTCTCCCCACTGTATATATATATTTTTTTCTGGGTGATTTAAATATTGACTGGCTTTGATCACACTGCCCACTCAAGAGAAAGCTTCAAACTGTAACTAGTGCCTGCAACCTTGCTCAGGTTATCAGTCAACCTACCAGGGTAGTTACAAACAGCACAGGATTTAAATCATCAACATGTATTGATCACATCTTTACTAATGCTGCAGAAATCTGCTTTAAAGCAATATCCAAATCCATCGGATGTAGTGATCACAACATAGTAGCCATATCTAGGAAAACCAAAGTTCCAAAGGCTGGGCCTAATATAGTGTAAAAGAGGTCATACAATAAGTTTTGTAGTGATTCCTATGTTGTTGATGTAAATAATACTTGTTGGTCTGTGGTGTGTAATGAAGAGCAACCAGACACTGCAGTCATTCATTGAATCAGATGGCTCATTCATCACAAAACCCACTAATATTACCAATTACTTTAAGGATTTGTTTCATTGGCAAGATCAGCAAATTTAGGCATGATACGCCAGCAGCAAATGCTGACACTACACATCCAAGTATAACTGATCAAATTATGAAAGACTAGCATTGTAATTTTGAATTCCGTAAAGTGTGTGGAAGAAGCGAAACAATTATTGTTGTCTATCAACAATGACAAGCCACAGGGGTCTGACAACTTGGATGGAAAATTACTGAGGATAATAGCGGACGATATTGCCACTCCTATTTGCCATATCTTCAATCTAAGCCAGGCCTGGGCAAAGGCCGGCCTGGGGGCCGTGTGCGGCCCACGACCTGATTCAATACGGCCCACGGAATCATGCTCAGATCACATAAAGAATTTGCAATAGTAAAGTTTTGAAAAACGTATTTGCTATTCAAATTAAAAGCCCAATGAATGCTCGCCTTTGTGTAATGATTTAACTCCCACCGCTTGCGGGACATTTATTTTGAAGGCACGCATAAATAACAACTGCACGAGGACAGACAGTGACTGACAGGCTGACACATACGTCAGTTACAAATAGTAGCTAGCTAGAAATTGCGCAAAAATGAGTTTTTCAAAGAAAAGGAAAGTAGACAATGAATGTAGGATGTTCCAGCAAGAGTGGACATCGAAATATATATTTATTGAGGTATCAGGGAAAGCTGTCTGCTTAGAGAGCATTGCTGTCTTGAAAGACTACGACTTGTCCCGACAATTCCAGACGAAGCATGCAGAGAAATATAGGAATTTGTCTTCTGAGCAGAGGGCAAGTGCATCGAAAGAGTTGCTTTCTCAGTTGCAAAAACAGCAAGGACTTTTCACAAAACTGCATTCAGCAAACGACGGAATTGCGAGAGCTAGCTATGTACTGTCCCACAGAATTGCTAAACATAGCAAGCCATTCGCTGAGGACTCTGCAGCAATACTTTGCCCCGACAAGAAAGAGCTGTTTGAAAACGTTTCCCTGTCAAGACGAACAGTGACACCTCTACGGAAGCACAGTTCCCGCTCAGCCCAGTCAAAGCTATTCGCTGCTCTGGCACCCCAATGGTGGAACAAGCTCCCCCACGACGCCAGGACAGCGGAGTCACTGACCACCTTCCGGAGACACTTGAAACCCTACCTCTTTAAGGAATACCTGGAATAATCTAACAGTAATCCTTCTACACACCCCCCCTCCCCCAGTGGTGGTTGTCCCACTGGCTATCCTAAGTTGAATGCACCAATTTGTAAGTCGTTCTGGATAAGAGTGTCTGCTAAATGACTTAAATGTAAATATGGAACAACAGTTGAAAGACAGGGTAAAGGATTTCACCCATTTCTCCTTGGCCCTGGATGAGAGCAGTGATGCACGTGACACGCGCAGTTGTTGATATTCTTACGAGGCATAACTCCAGACTTTGAAATTACAGAGGAGCTTGCTTCAGTGCAGTCAATGAAGAGCACAAACACAGGGAAATATTTATTGGAGGAGGTTAATAAGTGTGTAGCAAAGCTGGGACTGGGTTTTGAAAAGTTATCCAGTGTGACCACTGATGTGTTCCCAACCTTGACAGGAAAAAACTTTGGCCTTTTGAAAAGGATACAAGATCAAGTAGCTGAGCTGAACCCAGATCAGAAAATAATTTTCCTGTATTGCATTATTCATTAGGAGGTGCTTTGTAACTGTGTTCTGAAAATGAGCCATGTTGTGGATACAGTCACTAAAGCGGTAAACTTCATAAGAGCAAAATCTTTAAACCACAGGCAGTTTGTCTCACTGTTGGAAGAGACAGAGTCGGGTCATGCAGCTCTCCCCTACCACACAAACGTGAGATGGCTGAGTTTGGGGAAGGCGCTTAAAAGGGTGTGGGACATGAAGTCGGAGATTGCTGAGTTTTTGCAAATGAATGGAAAATATGTGGATTTCCCTCAACTGCAAGATAAAGAATGGTTGGCTGATTTTGCCTTCACCGTGGACATCATGGCCCTCATGAATGAACTGAATTCCAAACTACAAGAGAAGGGCCTTTTTGCACATCAGATGTACAGCCTTGTCAAAGCCTTCAAGGGAAAATTACTCCTCCTGGAGTAATGGATGTGGTTAATTTCTGTGCATATTAAAAAAGTAAAATAAGTAGCATATCTGGACATGATTTACAGTAGATATATCTGTCAACACAGTCATACACATGATGTATAATCCTGTAATATGATTCTGGCCCACGATGGCAAAAATATATTCTAATGTGGCCCTCCATGGAAAATAATTGCCCAGGCCTGATCTCAGCCTACTAGAAAGTGTGTGCCCTCAGGCCTGGAGAGAAGCAAAAGTAATTACGGTACCCAAGAATAGTAAAGCCCCCTTTACTGGCTCAAATAGCCGACCAATCAGCCTGTTATCAACCCTTAGTAAACTTTTGGAAAAAATTGTGTTTGACCAGATACAATGCTATTTTACTGTAAACAAATTGACAGACTTTCAGCATGCTTAAATGGAAGGGCATTCTACAAGCTCAGCACTTACACTGAGAGAAATTGATAAAAAAGATTGTGGGAGCTGTTTTGTTAGACTTCAGTGCAGCTTTAGACATTATCGATCATAGTCTGCTGATGGAAAACGTATGTGTTATGGCTTTACACCCCCTGCTATATTGTGGATAAAGAGTTACCTGTCTAACAGAACACAGAGGGTGTTCTTTAATGGAAGCCTATCCAACATAATCCAGGTAGAATCAGGAATTCCCCAGGGCAGCTGTCTAGGCCCCTTACTTTTTTCAATCTTTACTAAAGACATGCCACTGGCCTTGAGTAAAGCCAGTGTGGCTATGTATGCAGATGACTCAACACTATTCACGTCAGCTACTACAGCGAGTGAAATCACTGCAACACTTAACAAAGAGCTGCAGTTAGTTTCAGAATGGGTGGCAAGGAATAAGTTAGTCCTAAATATTTCAAAAACTAAAAGCATTGTATTTGGGACAAATCATTCACTAAACCATAAACCTCAACTAAATCTTGTAATACATCATGTGGGATTGAGCAAGTTGAGGTGACTAAACTGCTTGGAGTAACTCTGGATTGTAAACTTGTCATGGTCAAAACATATTGATACAACAGTAGCTAAGATTGGGAGAAGTCTGTCAATAACAAAGCGCTACTCTGCCTTTTTAACAACACTATCAACAAGGCAGGTCCTACAGGCTCTAGTTATGTCGCACCTGGACAAAGAGAGCTAACATTAATAAAATGCATGTAAATCTATCATGGCCCATTGTGGAGGAGAGATTGACTTCATCATTACTTGTTTTTGTAAGAAGTGTTGACATGCTGAATGCACCGAGGTGTCTGTTTAAACTACTAGCACACAGCTCGGACACCCATGCATACCCCACAAGACATACCACTAAAGGTCTCTTCACAATCCCCAAGTCAAGAACAGATTATGGGAGGCGCACAGTACTACATAGAGCCATGGCAACATGGAACACTATTCCACATGCAAGCAGTAGAATCAGATTTAAAAAACAGATAAAAATACACCTTATGGAACAGCGGAGACTGTGAAGACACACACACAGGCACACATACACCTGATAAGACACACACTCTACACACACGTACACATGGATGTTGTCTTGTAAATATGTGATAGTGGCCTGAGGGAACACACTAAATGTATAGGGTAAAGTGTTATGAAATGTAACGTCATGTAATATTTCCAACTGTATATAACTGCCTTAATGTTGCTGGACCCCAGGAAGAGTAGCTTCTGCCTTGGCAGCAGCTAATGGGGCTCCTTAATAAATACAAATATGAAAGTGGAGCGTTTTTCCACTTGAAATCTCGTACTCAGTCTACCTACCGCTATGCAGCACTGAAGAAATCCAATGGGAAACTCAATTAAGTGCATTTTTCTGTGGATGAGTTTAATCCTATTCAAAGATCCAGCCTTATTTTCATCCTTTTGGCTCAGCTACAGAGGACAGCAGGAAATTGAAGTTCTGAGCCTTTGTGTGTGTGTGTGTGTGTGTGTGTGGGTGTGTAAATGCATGTACACGCGTTAGTGTGTCTGTGTACGCCTACCTCAACAGATCTATATCTGTATAGTTATATTTAACCCTGTAGTCTCCAATCCTCCTGGTGCTGCTCTGACCAGCTATCAGACCAGCCTGACGAAGACCAGACACATCAAGACCTGGGAGATGGAGGGAGGAGAGGAGGGGGAAGGAGAAGATGAGGGGAAAAGTGGGATCAGGTGGAGAAGAGGAGAGCGGAGGAGAAGTGAAGGGGAGTGGAGGATGAGATGGGGGAAAAGACAGGGTGGGAGGAGGGGATAAGGTGGAGAAGAGGAGAAGAGGTGAAGGGGAGTGAAAGAGGGAACAAGGAAACAGAAAGAAAGGGATGAGATGAGGAGAGCAGACGTAAAGGACGAATGAAGGAGAGATGGGAGAGATAGGTGGAGGTGATGAAAGTAAGAGAGGGAGGGGAGGAGAAGAGAAGGGAGGAGAGGGGAAGGAGAAGAGGTCACCTTCAACCAGGGTTTGTGTTTTCCAATTAATTGACCCCCATTCCATTTTAAAGGCAGACTCAGAGATATGACGTAGGTGCACAAAGTAAAACAGCATGGTGGGTCAATTTCCACAACAACTAAGAGCGTTGAAGCGCAAGGCTCAACTCCTCAGCTGTTTTAGTCCCGTAGCTTCCAGGCTGTAACAGCATGAAGTGAACCCATGCACAGACACTGTGTGTGACCGTGTGAGAGCCATGTCTTTCATCTAGCGCATCGCAATATCTGCGCTGCTGCTCGTGGCAATGTCATTTCGCTGAGTCTACCTTTAATAATTAAATGAATTACACAAGCTATTTAATCATTATCCCTGGGGTGAGAGAGAGGCTAAGAGCGAGAGAACAGAAAGAGAGAGAGGTAGGGGAGAGGTGGAGTGTATGTTTGTAAGACTGTAAAAACACCAGGAAATCAGCTCCAATTGATTTTAATTTTGGAAATCTGTTTGCAAATATTCCCACGCACAGACAGTCAGGACACCAGTTTTAACATCCCATCGGAAAGACGGCACCCTACGCAGGACAATGTTCCCAAATGTAATCAAGGTTTGAAATGATTATGTTTTAGTCAGATACTATATCTGTTTAGGCTTCTTGCGGTCAATTTGCAGTCTAAAAATATATATTATTTATTATGTTCCATCCCCCCGACCATCCGCTCAAGAAAAAATTGGCCCGCGGCTGAATCTAGTTGATGATCCCTGCTATAACATATGATATGGTTAGCTGATACGTAAAATACCTATCCAGGCAATGTAAGACCTGGCATACGTCAGCAACATCTGAGCAGGGGAACACGACCTGTGTGTGTATGTGTGTGTAACTCACCTAGCCCAGCCAGTCTCTGCAGCTCGTCCTCGTTCTCTGTGGTGTGAGGTCGTCCGATCTGGATCACCTGGTTCTGACCGTCGCTGGTCGACTTACACAGCAGGGCCCGGTTGGTACCTGAACACAACACAACCATTAGACCACAACACAACCACCCATAAAAATTAAATACAGTAAGAGAGTCTGGTTGGTACCTGGACCAGAAGCAGAACATAATCCAGTATTGTATAATAATACCATTTCATTTTGTTGATTATTGGTACATTGATTGATTAAAAGGCTTGAGTGGCTGCAAGTACAGCTGACCCCAACAACCTTATCACTAAGATCCCTGACATTGAAACCAGTCTGAAACAGTCACTGTAATGGAGACCTCACTTATTAATTACTTCATTGGTGGCAGGTAGCCTAGCGGTTAAGAGCATTGGACCAGTAACCGAAAGGTTGCTGGTTTGAATCCCCGAGCCGACTAGGTGAAAAACCTGTAAATGTGCCCTTGAGCAAGGCACTTAACCCTAATTGCTCTTGTAAGTCGCTCTGGATAAGACTAAAATGTGAATTAATTAACGAATTAAATGGCTGTAATTGTCTATTAATTGGTCTTTCTGGTTTTAAGACCGGTTGATTAGAATCAAATAAACTAATCAAGATCTCTTGGGTTTTTATGCTGGTGGGTATTAGCTTGGTTAGCATAATGGTAGAGGAGATGTTGTTAACGTCTTGTGTTCCTGACCATGGCATTGCAACAACCTCTACACCCTATCTATCACATCTCAGCAGAAATACAACCTAACAAGCCGATAGGATTCACACACACACACACTATGGAATGAGTCAGGTGACTCTCCACAGCTGGAAACACTTTTCTCCCATAAAGGTTCCGTTTCATTGCCAAGGTCACCTCTCCACTTTGACCCCTGACCCGTACAAAGCTGGTGAGATAGACTGAACAGTCTCCTTCTTTTCCCCTCTCCACCCCTCCCCCGTAATGAACAGCCTTTAGTCCCCCCCCCCTAAATAAATCATTTTCTGTCCTTATTCCACCCTTCAAACACCCAGGGGTCTTTTTCCCCTTCACTCCTCCCCCTGCTTTCTTTACCTTTTATTTGGCCCCCAAATCCCAATTTGAGACAGGCAGAGAGACGGCTAACCACGGGGTGAAAAAAGGACCCCAAATGGCCAGTCTGGAATTGTTGAGACCAAAACGTAGCTTTAAAAGATCCTTTACAATTATGGAGGATTTACATCACCAGTTGAGTTTCTTTTCTATGACCCAATGACTGACACACACACGTCTGTATGGAATAGCCAGACAGATGGTTTAAGGCCTATTGTAATGACCTAATGAGAAATGATTACGAGAATGGGTCTGGTTGTTATATCAACCCACGGTGAAACCCTCAGGAATGTGTGTGTGTTCATTTCAGAAATCTCTTTCTGGCTCTCGGCTAGAATTCTAATTTCCTACCAGAGTGGTCTGGCTTTTGGATTTTTTCAAATAATATATTTAGATGTTTTTCCACTCTCTGGTTCGGGGGGAGGGGGGTCACGCACACACACAGATGTTGACTAAGAAAATAGTTACAGGGCAGAAAGGCTGGAACAAAGCCCGTTGACGTTCTGAATATAATTTCTAACATGTGTTTTGAATCAGAGCAGTAAATATAATTTTAACGTGTGTGTAAAAGGTCAGTGAGGACTAGGAGGTGTTGGCTCCAGTACCACCAGCAACGCTGGTATACAGGGATACATCTATGGCTCCAGTACCCTTTTTCAGACTGCCAAACCAAACCATACTACGCTGGCTTGAATATGTAATTGTGCCTGTGTGTTTACGTGGCTGTGGTTGTGTTCATGGAAGGCTGTGCCCCTGGATGTGTATGTGAGCTTCCTGTGTCTGTGCGTGTTGTTGTATGTGTATGTGTGTGTGTGTGTGTGTGTGTGTGTGTGTGTGTTGAACAACAGTACGTACCCACGTTGGCGATGTAGAGCTTGTTGTTGTGTATCAGAGCCACCACAGCCGTAGCTCCACCAGACACCTCCTGCTCCAGCTCCTTCAGCCTCTCAGAAAGCTTCTGACTCTGGGGGGACAGCTGGTGGAATGATACACCCTGGTGGAGGGAGGGAGGGAGGGGTTGGGGAGGGAGAGGGATGAGGGTGGGCAAAAAAAGTAAAAGATGGGAATAGGAGAGAGAAAGAGATTTAGGAAGGTTAGTTAAGATCGATTCAACGGCTAATGAGACTATATTGATTCCCAATGAGTACATTCTAATATGAATTAAAACTGTGGTTGCCATGGAAATCAACGGTGCAAAAAGTTCCTAAATCTAAGTTCAATCTCCTGGGAATCAAACAGTAGTACAAAACTTAACACGCTATAATAAGTCACAAGTCTGCACTGTGAGAGTGAGTGACAGAGTGCCATGCTTACCTCAGGTAGCTGAGATTGTATATTAGCCTTTTCTGCCAGAGCGTCACCGATTGTCTCAAAGTAACTCTTCTCTACAACGTCGAAGGCCTTAGGATAAAACAACAGAACCAATGGTATAAACATTCAAATAGCTTTTCTTATGATATGATGCTTCTTTGACTGCGTACTACCTAGAGCAGACAGACAGACAGACGGACAGGCAGGCAGACACGCTGATTCAAAGACATAACAGTCGATATCACACACACGCGCGCCTACCTGTGAGAGAATTCTGCGGACATCAGCGTCAGTGTGTGTAGAGTTGAGCTGTCCCAGAAGCAGTTCTGCTGTCAGACACTGAGAGACGAAGCTGGACACTCTGCTCCCATCAAACCCATTAAACACTCCGTACAGGGAACAGCCCTCCTCACCTCTGATTGGACAGAAAGAAACAACTCTTTATCTGATTGGTCAAAACAAGAACAACTCTTATATTTGATTGGTCTGTTGTGAGACACTGGTCGAGTTTGTTTTGCATGGCCCGGTTCCCTGTGTGGGCGGAGTTTGCTTATTTTAGACCATTCCATTGGTCCTAATCTCCACCCACCGGGGCACGCAAAACGAACTCACACATTGAGACACAAAGCTGGACACTCTAACCCTGTACAGAAAACAGCCATCCTCACCTCTGATTGGACAGAAGACAACTCTTTATGTCTGATTGGACAATATTCCTAGAACTCTTACTGGCTGTGTTATCTGCACAGATCACAAGCCTTGGTCAGTGTGAGTATGTAAGCAGGGGTTCCCCTTTTTTGCCCCACGACCCCATTTTGATATTTAAAAAAATGTCTAGACCCCACCATGTAAAACATGTGATGTAATCAACAACGGCCAATGTTTACTTTTTTAATTGGGGCTATGACAGTCTATTACAAATCAGTCTGACAGTACTTTTGACAGTATATCAATATGAAGGAAGAATGGTTTGAAGTAGGGCCGAGACGATACCAGTATTGCGATATTGTTTCAATGACAAAAATGAAAACACAAAGCAGACTTGACTCTCCGGTCCTTTAAAAACCTGCTGTATGTAAAATATTGTGTGCTATAGCTTGGGAAATAAATACATGTGACTCTGGATGTCAATAAATATTGTTTGTTTCCGACATAAGGGCTGTTTTCCTAAAGAAGTTAAATCCGCTTCATGTTTTGTGTACTTGCCATGATACTAAAGTTCTAGCCCTAGTTTGAAGTGACTGAAATGCATCAAAAAGGTATTGGGAAGTTCAGAAGATCATCAGGCAATAATTTTGTATGAACTTCTGTGTAGAACGATAGGGCCTAGTTACTGCCCCCCTCCCTTGATGTAGCGTCTTGTCTTGTCCACTATGTTCTAAATGAGACTTGTGGGCATTGCAGAGGGAAACAGAAGACACATACATGTTTCTGAGAGTCTTATCTTTCAGTAATGTGCTCATAAACTGTTCAAAAGATAGAGCCACATTTGTAGGAAGAAAATAGAAACCGCTCTGTTTATTACAACCACATCTGTTGGCGAACAGAGGTTACTGATGTAACCCTGGTTCTATGAACCAAGCAATTGGCTCCAGTACCACCAGCAACGCTGGTATACAGGGATACATCTATGGCTCCAGCACCCTTTTTCAGACTGCCAAACCAAACCATACTATGCTGGCTTGAATATGTTTTTTCCAGCATGGTTCCCATAGCTAGGCGGCAGGTAGCTTAGTGGGTAAGAGCGTTGTGCCAGTAACCGAAAGGTCGCTGGTTCTAATCCCCGAGCCGACTAGGTGAAAAATCTGTCTGTGCCCTTAAGCAAGGCACTTAACCCTAATTGCTCATGTAAGTCGCTCTGGATAAGAGCGTCTGCTAAATGACTAAAATGTAAATGTAATAGCTATGGTGGATGTGTAACCAGGCCAGGACAGTACAGCTGGGTTTGGCCTTAAAGTGTGAATCAGGCTCAGGTGTCTCAGTTACCTGAACCTGAAGTGTCCGTCCTCGTTGGGGTGGCTCTGGGTGTCCTTTCCGTCGGGTCCATAGGTACAGTTGGGGGCTGTGCCCACCCCACACATCTGACACAGGGGCAGGTCATCTGTCCAGCTCTGATGCTACCATGGTGGAGATTGAACAATGACATTAGCTAGTGTGTTAGTCATAGAGATCCTACTTATGTAACCTAATTCTATGGTTTTAGTGTTCAGACTTTTCTGACGACCATTGAAATTGTCCTGCTACTTGGCCTGCTAATTGTTTCCTACTAGATTTGAGACCCATATCATACTGTTCTGATGCTGTGGGAAAACACAGATTCATACTTCTGGTTCAGTTTAGGCTTTGACGACCATAGAAACTGTACAATATTCACATAAAAACTTGGCCTCAAACAGTGTAATATTAACAGGAAACGAACAAGTCAAGTGTGTTCAGAAAATTTCCCTTTCTTCACTACCATTGGCTAGCTAGATAGAACCAATGATTTGGACAGGGGCGGTGTGTTCATTAGGGCGATATGGGCGACGCACTGCCAAACGGGAAAAGGAAGGGCTTTTTTTCTAATCAATTATATCACGGCAACAGTAGTTATCAGTGTTCTAATCTAGACGTCTGATCTGCCACTAAATGTCCAATCAGGCTAAAGTCGTGCTTCAAATGGCCCCGCCCCTTTTGGGGCGATTTCAGTCAGGTTGAAAATCGCCCCAGAAGTCTCTCATAGACTCTCATGTAAAATCTTTTTTTTTCAAATATCAGAGCTTTCAATACAATCTCTATGGGTTCCGGGAGGGCTTGCACTTACGCGCTTTCGTCATACGTAACATAACCATGAACGTAACTAAGAAAAGAGCGGGTAGCAGCGTCAATCAATTCACGTACTACTGTCAAGATGGCTAGCGTTCAGTGCAACTCGATTGTCTCTTTGCTTCTAGTATTGACTTATATGCTGCCCCTGTCTTCATGTTGTTGCTGGACATATCTTTTTTAAAATGTGTGTAGGTCACCTAAATCATCAGAAAAATTGCCCCCCCCCTGAGTATTTTTTCAGGAGCCGCCACTGGATTTGGATATAACTCAATTGACCCCTGTGGCTAAGAGACACGCCCCTTAAATAGTAGCTAGCTAAATACATATAAATTGTCAAGTAAAGAACACAAACTTAGTTAGTTTTCTAGCTGGCTAAGCTAGCAATGTTTTTAGCCACGTTAGGCTAGCTTAGCTAGCGGCAGATGCTGTTGCTTGCCGCGCACCCCCACGGGGTTCGTGAACTAGTTGTTTCAATTGTCTTTTGGTGAGCTATATTACTTTATTCGAACACAAAATGTGACTGGAGTTGGTTATCAATAAGCACGTCTACAAAAATGAGAAATTATTTTTGTCTTACGCTTTGCATCAGCTGCCGACGCTGGGACGCCATCTTTGACGGAACTGTTTGTGAACTTCATGGGCGTCAACCTTGCGCAGCGATTGCGCATTTTCCTTTCATTTCCTTTATTATAGCGCCATCATGTAGACATTTGTTGTATGACATTTCGAAAGGCGAGGAAGAGGATGGAACATTTTTATCAATTATAATCAGATGTGCTTGCTGAAAGCAAGAACAACTTTTGACATCCGACATATTATTATTATTATTATCTTTCAGCTGGCACATGTAGCACCAAAACTGTAAAAGCTACCAATACCAAAACAACTTTAAAGTGTGCAGGCTCACTGTCTTCAGTGTTTGGTGCAAATTTCAGGTGTTTAATAGTGATACATTTTCAAAACAGTTTTAATACTTTCTGTCTTATGTCCAGAACCTTTCATTCATTCATTGGCTTTGAACACATCTTTCACTATTTAAGTCATTCATGCAAAATCAAAGTTCATTATGAAATATTTGCTTTAATCACAAATACAATATATGCCATTCAGCAGATGCTTTTATCCAAAGCGAGTTACAGTCATGCGTGCATACATTTTATTTATGGTTGGTCCCAGGACTCAAAACCACTACCCTGGGGCTACAAGTACCATGCTCTACCACCCTTGATAAAGATGAGCAAAAAATACATAATAATACAAATACCGGGATATATTTGAAGTACAATTTTTTTGGACAATTATATTATTTTATACTAATACAATTACTCTGAGGTTAGGCCCCCAGAATGTACACATTTGGCCCAACAGGCGATCAAGCAAGCAGTTCTCTTGCCTTCAGAGAGCCGCGGAAGTGAACAGAGAAGTGGACCTTTACACAGTTGCAATGTTTTGTATAAAACCGATATCGTATCAAATAAATGCAACTGATATCAATACAGATTGTCCATATAGGTACCCATAACTCTAAAAAAATACAGACAGAGCATCAGTGTAGCTACTAATTTTGTTTATGATGTGTGGTCTAAGGCACTGCATCGCAGTGCTAGCTGTGCCACTAGAGATCCTGGTTCGAATCCAGGGTCTGTCGTAGCCGGCCGCGACCGGGAGACCCATGGGGCGGCGCACAATTGGCCCAGCGTCGTCCAGGGTAGGGGAGGGAATGGCCGGCAGGGATGTAGCTCAGTTGGTAGAGCATGGCGTTTGCAACGCCAGGATTGTGGGTTCGATTCCCACAGGGGGCCAGTATGAAAAAATAAAAAATATAATAATAATAATGTATGCACTCACTAACTGTAAGTCGCTCTGGATAAGAGCGTCTGCTAAATGACTAAAATGTGAAATGTAAATGCTTGCTCAATCATTTGTATGGATCTATAAAGGATTGCTACAGTACACCTTTATCTCTGTAGCTAGATATTGACATTCACAACTATAGTTTGTCATTTAGGCTAGATTTCTTAATCTCTGTACCTAGACAGTGACATTCACAACTATTGTTTATTGTCATGTAAGAGTAGATTTCTTAATCTCTGTACCTAGACAGTGACATTCACAACTATTGTTCATTGTCATGTAGGCTAGATTTATTAAATTAAACTATAGGCTACTGTACACAGGATCATGTTTGTTCTATTCAACTCTATTCAATGCTACAGTTCCATTCAATAAACAATTTGTGGCAGACCAGGCGGTTTAATCTAGACAGATCAGACACAAGTGTGATACCTCAGTTTCAAGGGTGTTTATTTACAACCATAAAGAAAAAGAAAAGAAACAAGTCTCCGCCAGGAGACCTCTTCTGGGTTACCGTCTTCTGTGCTCCGGGGAATGCTGTCTCCTCTGGGGTAGACCACAGAGCCCCTCAGTTCTAGCAGTGCCTTAGACCACTGCGCCACTCGGGAGGCCACACTATAGTGACAGGTGATCTCCGGGACCAATGGTTTGGGTGGCTCTGTGATGTTTGTTGATGTCCCAGGTGAACCTTAGAGGCAGGTCCTTCATCTTCTCTTCAAACACCTGGTCGAAGCGTTCACTCTGAGCCACCGTCAACAAGTTCTTCCAGTCTCCTATGGTACCTGTGCAGAACACACACACGCACACACACACACACACAAACACACACACACATGCGCGCGCACACACACACACACACGCATGCAGATGCACATCGCACACACACACACACACACACATATTCAGTAGAGCCAAAGTATTACAAAAAAATGCTTAACCTTTGGAGTGTGCATGTCTCTAGCCAATGTAAACAAGAGAAATGGCACTGCTATTACTGCAATGTACAGTAGGAGTGCTGATCTAGGATCAGGGCCCCACCTGTCCATATAGTCCTATCAATTATGATCTAAAAGGGAAAACTGATCCTTTATCAGCAATCCTACTCTGACTGTTTGTGTGTGTATGTGTGTTTGCGCATGTGTGTGTGCGTGCATGTGTGTGTACCTTTCCGTAGGAAGTGTCCTTTCTCCAGAACGAGCACGTCTTTGGGCAGAAACTCATAGTTGGCTTTTGGATCCTTTTTCATGTTCTTGAACCTGTCAATCAATCAATCAATCAATCAATCAATCAATGAAATGTATTTGACGGATGGATAATCAGACAGATCATATTAGATTAGTCCTCAATGATGCCATTCATTTTGCAGCATACACAATATACAGTCAAAAAGACAGGATAGAGCACATAAAAAATAGGTTCCAACCTGGCCTTCTCAACAATGCGGTCAATGGCCGAGGGGGTCAGGTTCTTCCCTAGGAAATCACAGATATCCACCACCACTGACCTCAGATCCTGGGAGAGGGGGGGAGGGGGAGAGGGAGAGGGGGAGAGGGAGGGGTGAAGAGAGAGAGAGGTGGGCAGACGTTAGGTAGAGGGGGAGAGGGAGAGGGGGGGAGGGGGAGAGGGAGAGGGGGAGAGGGAGGGGTGAAGAGAGAGAGAGGTGGGCAGACGGGGAGAGGGGGAGAGGGAGGGGGGGGAGGGGGAGAGGGAGGGGTGAAGAGAGAGAGAGGTGGGCAGACGTTAGGTAGAGGGGGAGAGGGAGAGGGGGGGAGGGGGAGAGGGGGGGAGGGGGAGAGGGAGGGGTGAAGAGAGAGAGAGGTGGGCAGACGTTAGGTAGTTGCCCTGTATGTCATACAGCATAAAAGTGTTTCTCAGAGAGAGAGCGAGAGTCAGTGAGTGAAAAGGGCAACCAGTGATGAACAAACACCATTGTAAATACAACCAATATTTATGTTTATTTATCTTCCCTTTTGTACTTTAACTATTTGCACATCGTTACAACACTGTATATAGCCATAATATGACATTTGAAATGTATCTATTCCTTTGGAACTTTTTTGAGGGTAATGTTTACTGTTAATTTCTGATTGTTAATTTCACTTTTGTTTATTATCTATTTCACTTGCTTTGTCAATGTAAACATATGTTTCCCATGCCAATAAAGCCCTTTGAATTGTATTGAAGAGAGAGAGAGAGAGAGAGAGAGAGAGAGAGGGGAGAGAGAGAGAGAGAGAGAGAGAGAGAGAGAGAGAAACAGATCGACAATCAAGCAGACAGACTGCTTGAGATTGCTTCCCAAATGGCACCGTATTCCCTACTTAGTGCACTACTTTTGAGCAGAGGGCCCTAGTCAAATGTAGTGCACTATATAGGGAATAGGATTCCATTTGAGATGCAGAAAAAGCCTTTACTGTACCTTGATCATGTCCTCGTACTTGACAAAGAGAATGTCATACTGCCCTCTCTTGGTGTGCCACTCACGGACATGGTCAAACCACGATCCACCCACCACTGTCAACAACACACAGACACACACGCTATTTGATAGGACTTAAAACATCTTTACCAGTGGCTGACTTTTCTCCCCCAAAAAAATTATACTAAAGGAGATAATGTGTACAAAATACACATGTAGGGCGGCAAGTAGCTTAGTGGTTAAGAGCGTTGTGCCAGTAACCGAAAGGTCGCTGGTTCTAATCCCTGAGCCAACTAGGTGAAAATCTGTCGTTGTGCCCTTGAGCAAGGCACTTAACCCTAATTGCTCCTGTAAGTCGCTCTGGATAAGAGCGTCTGCTAAAAATAAAATAAATATTATTGTGTATGCAAATGTAAAAGTTACAAGAGCTTACAGAGTAAGGAACAGTTGATGTTACACAGTACTGCAACAAGTTTTCAACATACCTTTCTCTGTCAGGTACTGCTATGTGACATTTTGTTGGGTTCCAATTTGAAATCTACTTATTCCTGTCACTTTATAAGAACATATTGATTACGCTACATGTATAATAACTGTATGTGTCCAGTGTCAGTGGAGGGTGAACAAGGAACTGTGCATGGAAAGTTACTGAGAGAGACAAGGAGGAGTTTAGAAAGTGTCTGTCTGTTCAAACATGTCATTGGTACATAATATCTCAAGAAGCGAGGCAAGGGGCAACAGTTAGTCTCTGATTAGGCAGGCAGCTATGGAACTAGGGAGGAGCGAGGAATTTGGCTCAAGGTCAAGTCAACAGATGAAGTGTGAAGAAACCTCTGTGAGGGGGGCCAGAGGGCTCCACCCTAGGTCTGTTCCGGTGATTTAAGATGTCTTTGGTACATAATTGCCTATACTCCAAAATGAAACAAATTCAAGTAACCACCTTTGAGAGTGGACTGCATTATTATGCATACTGGTTTGCATGTTTTACCTTATGCTACACTCCAAAATGTATATCCACAAGTCTGGGACAGAACGTATAGTCCTAGGCGATGCTGTTGGTTCATCGATTGTGCAGTGCTGTACAGTTAGCCTACAATTATAGTGAATTTGAATTTGATTTTGAATAGCCTAGTTATAGGGATAATTTTTATATTTTCATAATGAATTGGGTGACACATTGCCTTTAGCTATACAGAATATCTCACCACCATGCGTTTCCATTTCCTCCTCTCTCTGCTTTATTCCTTTCTTGAGCGCGCAGAGGTGCTGTCAACAGTTTAGTGAAATATGTTTCGCTGCGAAAACATGTTACTATCGATGTTCCTGAACAGATTTCACTTGGTTTCCCAAATGAAGCACTGGGTAGCTGCAGGAACAGGGTTGGAGAGCCCATTGCATACAGAGTTTGGGCAGAATATCACCTGTCGGGCAGCGAGAGCATGCTCCTCAAACGGTGGTTGATGCTTGGAGTGAAATAAGTGTTCTTATATTTATTTCTCAGCTGCTCATATTAAGTAAACACAGCTCTGCTATAAAACCGAAGAAGCCTACCTGGCATCATTGAAAAACGAACCGGCGGGAAAGCGCGCAGCCTCCATTCCCTATTGCAGTGCATACAGATGGTGCCTGAACCCTCTGCGCCGACTCATTCCGGGCTAAGTGCTACTGTGCAGACTTTTTCTTCACTGACTAGTGAGCAACAGCAAGCATTCCTGAAAGTAACCGGAGTTGGGGGTAACGCATAGGGTATAATTTGGCCTCAATGCGGTTGCTCAAAATGGCTAAATTTAAGACAAAAAAAACGAAATTCGTTCAGTATGGAGTTTCAGAGACAGAATCAAAAGTTATGCAACTACTACCCATGCCATTTACAATAGGTCCAGTAATCATACCGGGCTCATTCTTTATGGTAGCTGTGATAGAACCGATTTTGGGTTTGGATAATCTATGCGAAATGCCAGGGGAATGGATTCTGAAAAGTAACAAGTTAAACTTGGTACGATGACGAAACACTCCTCGCAAGTTTTTTTTTTTTTTTAACGCTTTGGTGAGGAACTTTATTGAGTTTTTCTCTTAAATAGTTTTACAGAATTGACGAAAGGGAGGAGGGGTCTCACGAGAGAATAAAGTGGAGTTAAGAGTATGAGGAAGCGTTTGTAGAGGTAATGAAATAATTGTGTTAAGCACCTGCATTGGGGTAGAATTACCCTCTTAAATGTTTGTGCATTAATAGGATGGGCACTGTAGCGCGGTAGTGGAGGGTAAACTCGAACTACACCCTTTTTACCCTCCTTCGGCAAGTAAAGTTATGCAGAATCATGGAGGAAAAGACAGACCAGTCATGTACTGGAGTAAATCTTTAGACTCAGTAGCAAGAGGAATGCCACCGTGCCTATTAGTACAAGCAGCCGAAGTGGTTCTTCACAACACCGCCTTGATTATTATGGTTAAAAAAGTAGATATGTATGTTCCACATGCAGTAGCGACTATCGTTAACAGTACAAAAGACCAACACGTTACTAGCACCCACTGGACAAAATTCGGAAACTACGCAGAAAATGGTAAAGAACAGTTAAATCGATGCAGTACATTTTAATTTGGTGAATATTGGTATCTGGTTGGTGTATTTTATCATTTGGGACCATTACACATTTAAATAATATACATTAATGACTGTGAAGCAAATAGTGAATATCTAACGGAGATTGGTAATAGTATATGTTGGGGTAGATTAAAGCACATGATACCTTCCAGTAAGGAGGAAGTAAAGGGGCCTCCCTGTGAACAGAAGTTATCATGTTTTGTTTAGTCTGTAATTAAAACCTTTCTGTTCACCTGGTAAAGGAAAGTTAAATGGAAAGTTACATGGAAAGTAAGATAGAAAGATTTACCATTTTGACTTTTTAGGACTGATTGAGATTTAGCACAATGAAAACTAACTAAATGATTATTTTCTCTTCCAGGAGAGGATGGTGTGTCCCCTACCAAGTATTCTGATGAGTTTAAAAATGACTATGTATCCCTCCCTTTGAAATGTTTCCTGAGGCCGTTGCCTTGGGGAGTAGTTTGTGAAATTCTGCCGTTCTATAAAGTATAAAGGTACCCGGATCCAGCCGTTACGGGAGCTCCAAATTAAGTAAGGCCTGGCCATTTGTTTGTTTTTGTCATCACATTATACCACACACCAGCATTCACACACAACCCCCCTGTTATGAATATTTGTTAGTGCCGTTAATACCGTGTCTGATTTATTGTGTGTGCTCTTTCTACTTGGGTTTAGTAGGGTCTTCACAGGTTAGAAAGGATGCACCTTAAAGGGCACACAAATGAAATGTTATCTATTGCCTGAATTTTGGTTCCACACGTAAGTTTTCTTGATGAGAAATGTACTGAAAAACCCAATGTAAACCTGGTACAGAGAATGTTTGAAATGTTTTTAAATAATGAGTCTGAAGTACAGGGAAAGAAAATGGAAAGAAACACTCACTTAATGGTACTGAATGACCTCTGACTGTTCTGACTTTCTGGTGAGGCCTGATCACCCTCGCTAGAAAGGCTAGAGACATTGGTTGAAATTCAAATATAATACGTAAACGCTGATAATTCTGAAGAGGTGTATCGCTGTTGTTGTTTTGTTCATTTTGTTTTTGTCTTTGCTTCAATACAAAATCTCACCAGATTGGGTCTGCTGTATTGTCGAGATTTTTCCCTAAGGCTTAGGCCTCTAACTCCCTGACCCTGTAACTCTGTGGTATAAGCCAATTTGCAAAAAGGTTTCAACAGTGTTTTGTTATTCTCTTCGACATTTGTTTTAGACATTTGTATTAAGAATGTTGGAAAATGTAATAATTAGTCATACAGTGAATCGTTTGTCTGGGTTCCCTGAATCAGAAATGCCCTAAACTGTTGTTCTGATCTGCCTTCTCTTGAGGTTATACCAATAGTGATCCCAGATGGTATCTAGATGGTATTCTCTCATGCTGTTGGTGCACTGGTCGGAAAATGGACAGGATAGAATGGACCGGAAAGGATGGTTGTGGCGGCTCAGGTGAGAGATTCTTCTGGTTGGGAAGATCTGATTATTCCCCGTAATTGATTTGGGGTTGCCCAAAATTGCATATTGGGAAATGTATAGTAATTTAGACAAAAAAATGCAGTACTTAGAAAAGTTAATGCTAGAAATATAAGATGGATATACTTTATGTTAACGTTAGTAGTACATACTGTATACATTTCTCCCTGTCTGTAAATGTACATTCTGCCATTGTCGGTTTGTGCTAAGCTGATGGTCTTAAATTCGAGTGATAGACTCTAAGTGAAGCATTAGGGACTGTCAATCTAAATTTGGGTTGGATAATTTATCAGAAGTTCTAATTATGATTGGGGAAGGTGAGAAGGAGAGAGGGCACAAAGGGAGGGGAGGGTGCACTACTCATTCTGCAGGTGGTTTCTGAAATTAATTCATAATTTGTAAGAATAATTGAGACTAGGGAAACCTTATCTGTTCATGTCCTTCGAGATGGAGATTATCAGAAAGCTCACTATAGATTGCAGCTTGGGCAATGTCAGCCATAACTGAGATCTTAATTTTAGGGGCTTTGTTTTACCATGCCATCAAAACCACAATGGTAAAGTGCATTAATACCTATGGCTTGCTGGATGATACAGTCCAATTAATTACTTACAAGGCTCGTAGTCTGTGTCTTGCTAAGACACCCGAGGATGAGGATGTGGGACAGGGTGTGAGTGAGCCGTCTCCGATGATCTGAAGCCGATAGGGGGAGACTGGGTATAAGTGAGAGGGATATCCAACAGGGATCTCATTTTCATGGAGCCCAGTGAAGATCTAGCGTCCCATCGGCATAGAACAGATCGGATGGACGGTCCTTGCCCCAATCTCATTCTCTTGAAGGATGGTGTGAAATTATTAAACTTGTATTTTTTCTCTTCCTTGTTCAAGTCAATACGTTTTCTAGGTGGCGTGGAACGTGTGATCACTGTTTCAGATGAGGGACTGTTGGAAACTGACTAATTGATTTGAACATGTTTTAGTATGTTTATAACTATACAAGTAGCCTAGCAGCAGTGATCAACGTGTTATGGGTTAGATGGAATAATCTATGTGTAATGGTGTTGGACCAGAGGCGAAGTGAGGATGACATGGCGTGGGAACACCTCCTGTAAACCTCCAGCCTGAGAGGGGAAGGCAGGGTACAAGCATGAGGAAGTGTATACAGCCTTCATTTTTGTGGATCCCTGCAGAAAGTATCCCAACGGTTTACAGTCAGGATAAGGGAGAGTGGTAATCGTCATGTCGTTAAACTTCGAGTTTCGCCATATTAACGAATTAATAATAATTGCAATATTTTGTGTTCTCACTCTCTTCCTGAGTTTCCTTTTCTACTATCACTCTCTTAGGAACCCGAAAGAGGAAGAGAAAGCCAAAATCTCCAAATGAAATGTAATTATCAGTTGTATATAGGAGGAACCAGTGGTGGGAAAAGTACTCAAGTATTTCATACTTGAGTAAAAGTAAAGATACCTTAACAGAAAATTACTCGAGTAAAAGTGAAAGTCACCCAGTAAAATACTACTTGAGTAAAAGTCTAAAAGTATTTGGTTTTAAATATACTTAAGTATCAAAAGTAAATGTAGTTGCTAAAATATACTTAAGTATGAAAAGTAAAAGTAAAAGTACAAATAATGTAAAATTCCTTATATTAAGCATTTTTTTTGTCCTGCTAAGCATTCAGAATGTAACGAGTACTTTTGGGTGTCAGGGAAAATGTAAGGAGTAAAAAGTACATAATTGTCTTCAGGACTGTAGTGAAGTAAAAGTAAAAGTTGTCAAAAACATAAATAGTAAAGTAAAGTACAGATACCCCAAAAAACTACTTAAGTATTTTTACTTACAGTGAGGGAAAAAAGTATTTGATCCCCTGCTGATTTTGTATGTTTGCCCACTGACAAAGAAATAATCAGTCTATAATTTTAATGGTAGGTTTATTTGAACAGTGAGAGACAGAATAACAACAAAAACATCCAGAAAAACGCATGTCAATTTTTTTTATAAATTGATTAGCATTTTAATGAGGGAAATAAGTATTTGACCCCCTCTCAATCAGAAAGATTTCTGGCTCCCAGGTGTCTTTTATACAGGTAACGAGCTGAGATTAGGAGCACACTCTTAAAGGGAGTGCTCCTAATCTCAGCTTGTTACCTGAATAAAAGACACCTGTCCACAGAAGCAATCAATCAATCAGATTCCAAACTCTCCACTATGGCCAAGACCAAAGAGCTCTCCAAGGATGTCAGGGACAAGATTGTAGACCTACACAAGGCTGGAATGGGCTACAAGACCATCGCCAAGCAGCTTGGTGAGAAGGTGACAACAGTTGGTGCGATTATTCGCAAATGGAAGGAACACAAAATAACTGTCAATCTCCCTCGGCCTGAGGCTCCATGCAAGATCTCACCTCGTGGAGTTGCAATGATCATGAGAACGGTGAGGAATCAGCCCAGAACTACACGGGAGGATCTTGTCAATGATCTCAAGGCAGCTGGGACCATAGTCACCAAGAAAACAATTGGTAACACACTACGCCGTGAAGGACTGAAATCCTGCAGCGCCCGCAAGGTCCCCCTGCTCAAGAAAGCACATATACAGGGCCATCTGAAGTTTGCCAATGAACATCTGAATGTTTCAGAGGAGAACTGGGTGAAAGTGTTGTGGTCAGATGAGACCAAAATCGAGCTCTTTGGCATCAACTCAACTCGCCGTGTTTGGAGGAGGAGGAATGCTGCCTATGACCCCAAGAACACCATCCCCACTGTCAAACATGGAGGTGGAAACATTATGCTTTAGGGGTGTTTTTCTGCTAAGGGGACAGGACAACTTCACCGCATCAAAGGGACGATGGACGGGGCCATGTACCGTCAAATCTTGGGTGAGAACCTCCTTCCCTCAGCCAGGGCATTGAAAATGGGTCGTGGATGGGTATTCCAGCTTGACAATGACCCAAAACACGCGGCCAAGGCAACAAAGGAGTGGCTCAAGAATAATCACATTAAGGTCCTGGACAGGCCTAGCCAGTCTCCAGATCTTAATCCCATAGAAAATCTGTGGAGGGAGCTGAAGGTTCAAGTTGCCAAACGTCAGCCTCGAAACCTTAATGACTTGGAGAAGATCTGCAAAGAGGAGTGGAACAAAATCCCTCCTGAGATGTGTGAAAACTTGGTGGCCAACTACAAGAAACGTCTGACCTCTGTGATTGCCAACAAGGGTTTTGCCACCAAGTACTAAGTCATGTTTTGCAGAGGGGTCAAATACTTATTTCCCTCATTAAAATGCAAATCAATTTATAACATTTTTGACATGCATTTTTCTAGATTTTTTTGTTGTTATTCTGTCTCTCACTGTTCAAATAAACCTACCATTAAAATTATAGATTGATCATGTCTTTGTCAGTGGGCAAACGTACAAAATCAGCAGGGGATCAAATACTTTTTTCCCTCACTGTAAGTACTTTACACCACTGGGAGGAACACTGAAAGATAGGGGGAAATTACAAGGGTGATTGGTGTGGTTATAATGATGATAAGAGGGCCTTAAACCTTGGGTGTAGACTAAGTACAATATATACACAGAGGCCATAGGTCTCGGAGGTGTGAACATATTAATCAAGGGTTTTCTTTTTATAATAATCATGTTCTCTTTTTTGTTTTATTTCTAAGCAATTTCAAAGTTTATGTAATGTTGAACAGTATGGAGTCACTATTCAAACAAGAGGGGACTGTTGGGTTCCATTTTGAAATCTACTTATTCCTGTCACTATATAAGAATTTATGGATTACCTTACATATACACTGCTCAATAAAATAAAGGGAACACTAAAATAACACATCCTAGATCTGAATGAATGAAATAATCTCATTAAATACTTTTTTCTTTACATAGTTGAATGTGCTGACAACAAAATCACACACAAATTATCAATGGAAATCAAATGTATCAACCCATGGAGGTCTGGATTTGGAGTCACCCTCAAAATTAAAGTGGAAAACCACACTACAGGCTGATCCAACTTTGATGTAATGTCCTTAAAACAAGTCAAAATGAGGCTCAGTAGTGTGTGTGGCCTCCACGTACCTGTATGACCTCCCTACAACGCCTGGGCATGCTCCTGATGAGGTGGCGGATGGTCTCCTGAGGGATCTCCTCCCAGACCTGGACTAAAGCATCCGCCAACTCCTGGACAGTCTGTGGTGCAACGTGTCATTGGTGGATGGAGCGAGACATGATGTCCCAGATGTGCTCAATTGGATTCAGGTCTGGGGAACGGGCGGTCCATAGCATCAATGCCTTCCTCTTGCAGGAACTGCTGACACACTCCAGCCACATGAGGTCTAGCATTGTCTTGCATTAGGAGGAACCCAGGGCCAACCGCACCAGCATATGGTCTCACAAAGGGTCTGAGGATCTCATCTCGGTACCTAATGGCAGTCAGGCTACCTCTGGCGAGCACATGGAGGGCTGTGCGGCCCCCCAAAGAAATGCCACCCCACACCATGACTGACCCACCGCCAAACCGGTCATGCTGGAAGATGTTGCAGGCAGCAGAACGTTCTCCACGGCGTCTCCAGACTCTGTCACGTCTGTCACGTGCTCAGTGTGAACCTGCTTTCATCTGTGAAGAGCACAGGGCGCCAGTGGCGAATTTGCCAATCTTGGTGTTCTCTGGCAAATGCCAAACGTCCTGCACGGTGTTGGGCTGTAAGCACAACCCCCACCTGTGGACGTTGGGCCCTCATACCACCCTCATGGAGTCTGTTTCTGACCGTTTGAGCAGACACATGCACATTTGTGGCCTGCTGGAGGTCATTTTGCAGGGCTCTGGCAGTGCTCCTCCTGCTCCTCCTTGCACAAAGGCGGAGGTAGCAGTCCTGCTGCTGGGTTGTTGCCCTCCTACGGCCTCCTCCACATCTCCTGATGTACTGGCCTGTCTCCTGGTAGCGCCTCCATGCTCTGGACACTACGCTGACAGACACAGCAAACCTTCTTGCCACAGCTCGCATTGATGTGCCATCCTGGATGAGCTGCACTACCTGAGCCACTTGTGTGGGTTGTAGACTCCGTCTCATGCTACCACTAGAGTGAAAGCACCACCAGCATTCAAAAGTGACCAAAACATCAGCCAGGAAGCATAGGAACTGAGAAGTGGTCTGTGGTCACCACCTGCAAAACCAGTCCTTTATTGGGGGTGTCTTGCTAATTGCCTATAATTTCCACCTGTTGTCTATTCCATTTGCACAACAGCATGTGAAATTTATTGTCAATCAGTGTTGCTTCCTAAGTGGACAGTTTGATTTCACAGAAGTGTGATTGACTTGGAGTTGGATTGTGTTGTTTAAGTGTTCCCTTTATTTTTTTTTAGCAGTGTATAATGTGTTCGCTATCAGTGGAGGGTGAACAAGGAACTGTGTATGGAAAGTTTGTCACGATCGTCGACACATGATGAAGCGGACCAAGGCGCAGCGTGATAAGCGTACATTCTTTTAATGAGTACACACGAACAAAACAATAAACGATACGTGAAGTCCTAGGGTTTAAACACAAACCTTACGGATCAAGATCCCACAATACAAAAGTGCCAACAGGCTGCCTAAGTATGGTTCCCAATCAGAGACAACAAGCAACAGCTGCCTCTGATCGGGAACCACCCTGGCCAACATAGAACTAAACGATCTAGAATAAACACATAGAAACTATAACATAGAAACTAACACCCTGGCTCAACATAAAAGAGTCCCCAGAGCCAGGGCGTGACAAAGTCACTGAGAGAGACAAGGAGGAGTTTGGAAAGTTTCTGTCTGTTCAAACATGTCACTGTTAAATTATAATATCTCAAGTAGGGAAGCGAAGGGCAACAGTTAGTCTCTGAGTTATTACTCTTTGTTAATAAGAACCTAACAATATAATTAAAACATTGTCGTAATGACATATAAGGAAGATATGTCACAATAACTTACTTTTCCCTGTCAGGTACTGGTCAAAGAAATCCTGGAAGCTGCTGGGTGTCTCCAGCTTGCTCCACACTTGACAGAAGTGGTAGTAGGACACCATGTTGTCCTTCGGGTTTCTCATCACGTACACAATCTGAACACCACAAAAGAAGAAGAAGAAGAAGGGGAGGAGAAGAAGAAGATTACTTTATTGTAATTGGTCATAGATACACTGGGAATTCTTATTTTTTCCTTTATCCCAAACCTCCTTTGGTGGGCGGGCTTTACCCTTTTCCCAGTAATTATATGTCTGGGCTTGGTGGTTTTACCTTGGGTCTCTTGGTGCTCAGGCTGGGGGGCAGCAGGTTTGGGGGCAGGTGGGAGATAAAGAGTCTGGGTGCGGGGCGCGGGCGCTCGGGGTGGGTGTCTGGGTACTCTAGCCAGGGCATCTTCTCCAGATTGGTGGATCTCTGGTCGGTGCCACTACTCTCAGGGTGGGCCACCTCCACCACCTGGACCAGGATCTGCTGGGTCCATATCGTACCTACACACACAGGGGCGCGCGCACACACATACACACACAGGAAAGTTATTGCACTACTTGTTATATTGTGGGGTTTGTATTGTATTATGTGATTGTTGATGTGGAGGCTGCAGCCCTTAAACATCTAAGACAAATGTCCTTTCATGGAAAATAAAGATGTGTTTATCACACACACATCTTTATTGTCCCAAATGGGCATTTGTAGTGCAGTCAGGGTAAAACAACATTAAAAACAATAACCACCATCACATTTTTGTAAAATTCAATAATTTTTTATTTTATTTAGAAAGTGTGGAGCAGGTTGAGTAGATCAGTGGGAGAAATCCCAGTTTAATCCATTGTTAGATTTTAATTTAATGGAGCAAAATTTGACAACTCTGAAAAGGGTGTGAGGCCTTTCACTAGGCAATCGGTGAATCTCAAACCAACCCCTCGCCCTTACCAACTATGTCACGTGCTGAGACGAAACTCATAGGAAACTTCCAAAGAGCAGTGAGGGGATCAATAAACCCATCAACTTTGGAACACACTTGTGATTTGATTGATGCAATTCTGTTCCACATTTAAATAATATAACAAGCATGGAATTCAAAAATTAACAAATTCCCCAGGTCATTTTATCTTATCATTTTTACCACACACACAAACTCACCTGATTTGGGGTAGGAGACGAGGAAAATGTCTGTTTCTTGAATCTCAAAGCTCTGGAGGGAGTCGATGTACTGGGGGTTGGTCTCCCCGACAGTAAAGTTGTACCCTCTGTGTGTGAACAGGTAGGGACTCAACAGGTCCAGCCCTTCCACTGATGGAGGAGAGGTGGGGTCTGGAGAGTGAAACATAATGACAGTTGGCTAGACAATGGTGAGGAATGACAGGAGCAGAACAGGAAGGTATCTGATATATCCAGGTCACTTGAGGTTGGAGGAGAAGGAGAAAGGAGGAGGGGAAGAAGAGAGGAGGGGTAGAAGGACGTTTACAGGTCTTTCTGTGCCTATTAAATGATTTCGGAAGTGTGCATCTTTCCAATTGGCTCATTAATTCCACCAATCACCATCCACCGACCCTATAATACCAGTAATACCAGAAACATGGCCTGAGAACAATGCTTGCGTTCCAGGCATACTAGCTGTTCACAAGGCCTTGGGGCCAGACGGATTACTAGGACGGGTACTCAGAGCATACGTTGACCAACTGGTAAGTGTTTTCACTGACATTTTCAACCTCTCCCTGACCGAGTCTGTAATACCTACATGTTTCAAGCAGACCACCATAGTCCCTGTGCCCAAGAACGCCAAGGTATAACCTTTCTGCATGACTATCGCCCCGTAGCACTCACATCTGTAGCCATGAAATGTTTTGAAAGGCTGGTCATGGCTCACATCAACACCATCATCCCAGACACCCTGGACCTACTCCAATTTGCATAACGCCCCAACAAATTCACAGATGACACAAAAGGAACACCTACGTGAGAATGCTGTTCATTGACTACAGCTCAGCGTTCAACACCATAGTGCCTTCAAAGCCCTTGGACTGAACACCTCCCTCTGCAATGTTTAGATACTACTTATTAGTGATGAATCTATATCAGTTGCATTTTTCAAACCGATATCGATATCATATCTGTTTGAATGAATGATATTGCTGATACTGTGTGGACTTTACTTCCACTGCTTTTTGAAGTCCAGACAACTTCTTTCTGAGTCCCTACTGGGGGCCTAACCTACCCAGCCAGTTTGAATACAATGGTAAGCCCGTTGATGGCTCATCAGCAGGCAGTTAATTATGCTAAATTGAGAGGCTTTTGTTCATGCAGGAACAGTCATGTGTTCGATTTTACAGAATAGTGTAGGTTAAGAACAAGGATAAACTGATATCACGATGTGCCTTGCTCATATCGATATCAAACAATATCGATATTGGTGCCCACCGCTACTACTTATACTTTCACACTACAACCATATTTGCATAAATCCCAATGCATTTCAATGGCCATAGATTTAAATGGTAAAAATGTCCACTGTAATTTATCTTCAACCATTTAAGCTAGAAATGCCATTCAAACTTTAAAATGTGCAGACCACTCTGAAATAGGTTGCTTGTATACAGCTTTTTGATACCATTTATACTTTTTGAACTATAAAAGCTCCATAGGCTTCAACAGGAAGTATTTGGATATGCCACTGCTCTTGATCCCTTAAAGCTACCAACACCAAAACAACTTTTTTTAAAGTGCAGGCTGACTGTCTTTAGGTTGCTTGAAAAAAATATTTTTTAACTACTTATATTTTTCACACTACAAGCGCAGAGTTTTCAAACCCAGAGGTCCAACGGGCTAATACTTCTGGGAACGATTCGCCAAGCAGACTAAAGGCATAACCAGTAGCGTCATGCACCCCAAAAATCTAAGGGGGCACAAAGTACGTGAGGATAGGTGGGGGAAGCATTAGGATTTATGCAAATATGGTTGTAGCAAACAGAAGGCCTATAAACTGCTTCTCCAATAGAAATCTCAGATCACACTTGTAGATCATGGCGACCGAATTTTGCATTTTTCAAACACCTGAAAGCTTTTTGCTATACCATTCATACTTATAAACGTTTTATTTTATTTTTTATGGCGGAATGCAGGATTCAACATTCAAACATTCCTCTGGCTGAGGAGTAGGGTTGATCCGAGCATTCTGACCTCACAACAGCTGTCACGACTTCCTCCGAAGCTGCCTCCCCTCCTTGTTCGGGCAGGCTTCGGTGTTCGTCATCACCAGCCTTCTAGCCACTGCCGCTCCATATCTCATCATTCCATTTGTTTTGTCTTGTCAATTACACACACCTGGTTCATATCCTCTCATTAGTACATGTATAAGTGTTCCCTCTGCCCCCCTTGTCCTTGTGGGTGACTGTTTAACGTGAGGAGAGAGTAGCTCGGTTGAGCTACGTGTATTTTGTATTGCCGTGGTATATTTTCCCCGTGTGCCTGTTTTGTTCCAGTGCGCCTGATTTGCGCACTGGACTGTTTGACGCTATCCAGCGTAACTCTGTACTATGGAATAAACTCTGTATTCTGTGATTTACCCTCCTGCGCCTGACTCCTTCAAATCACCTATCACAACAGCAGTACAGCACTCAAGCTAACTGGCTAGCTTGCTAGCTACTTCCAGACACAAATGAGAGAACACCTCACTCTGACCATTTTACTCGCCCTTGCAGAGCTGGTTAGGCTGTTTTCATGTTATCCAAAGCGTTGGGGACTGTAACTGTGCTGCTGGCAACAATTTAATTACGCCTTTTTGCCGACGTTTACCGACACCAGCCATAACTAACTTTAACTAACCCATAGCCTATGACAACCCTATTACTTCATAACTACTACTACCATTACTACTGCTGTCACTACCACAACGATAAATACTTCAAGACCACTAGCAAGCACAGACATTTCCATTATGTCCTTTTCTAGTTATCAGTGTGCTTGCTGTGCAGTAATACGAACAAATGTGTAATGTTACAGTAGTGTTCTTACTGAAATATCACAAAGTAAGATGTATCTGAAGTAAACTGGTCATGCGATCTCCATACCTGTTCAAGAATGTGTTCTTGCCTGGAGCTCTTAAACCTGTAATGCAAATAGCAACATTTGCTTTTGTCCATAGGCTACTATCTGCCTGCTCAACCAGTCTTCACTGTATCCACCTAAGCATCATTGGATCATTTTTTTTCTACCTCCAAAAGCTTCAAACACACATTATAGCTTTATATTCCCACCAACAGAGAGCTTAAAAACACATGATATGGCTTAAGATGCTATATTACTCACTCTAACCTACTATACTAGCCAACTATAATCCACTATAATAACTCCGGACCTACAAACCACCCCAAAATAGGTCACTATAACCAACCCATAGCCTATGACAACCATATTATTACCATTACTACAACAACAATTTCTACTGTAGTCACTACCACTACCACTACTTATATTATTTCACAACGATAAACACTTCAAGACTGGTAAGCACACACATGTTCCTTAGGAAAATGTCATTTTCAAGTTTTGTGTTGCAGTTTCACTGAACGTCCATAGGGATACAGTGTGACCCCAGGTTTTAGCAGAGGATATGGATGAAACCACAGAACCATAGGCCAGGATTCATTGACCGACAAACGCATTGCTCTTGTTTATGAGATGTCAGGGGTGCTTTTTAAGGGTAATTTACATAAGCCGACATTCGCAGTGTTTATGCGAAGAGAATGTCTTTAAAAGGTGCATTTCTGGTAGTTCAGTGCGCAGCAGTAGAACACGCTTTTCACAGTTAGAACATGCTTTGATTGAATCACGGCTGGAGGGTGGGGG